>NC_140580.1:427643613-427880756 GCF_964204655.1 Triturus cristatus | reverse complement strand
AATGGCATGTACCTAGTTTTTGGACTCTCTTTTTAACTCTCTTAATTAGTGCGTAATGTGGAACTGTCCTTTTTAGGTTCTTCTAGGATGTCTGTAAAGAAATAAATAGTTAAGACACACCCTGCAGATACCAATGATTCTTAATAAATGTTTGCTACTCTTCCTTAATTAAATACCTCTAAACATTAGCACATATGCGATAAATAATGTCCACAAACGATAACTCAAAGTCTTTAAGGCTTTAACCAGTTCAATCCAGCCTTTCAAACATGTAGAAAATCACTACGTCCTCCTGGATAACTTCTCCAGCTTGAGCGAATCAAAATGTATCAACAAACTGTTTTTATAGTTTTAAATTGTCTTTTGTTCTTGCTTTTCGTTTGAAAGTCAACCAAAGCTAAGTAAACCAATTAAAGAAACTCACCAATAGACAGCTGTAACTTTTAGTTAAACTTATCTGTGCTTGTTTCTTTTTTCTTTTGTTTTTCAGGTTCTTAGTTACGACACCGGAAGAGCCGACGACACCGGAAGCGCCGAAAACGGAAGGGGAAGTGTTGCTAAAACGCCGGGATCGAAGGAGCTGGTCTGCAGAATTCAGCCTGGTATGCGCCTCAGCAGGGAACGAGGAATGCCTGGAGCGCCGCGAGTCAAGTGGCAAGAGGATGAGCCGATCTCCGAAGAAGATGCAGGTAAGCTCGTTGTCTCTCAGCATAACGAGACAAAGCGCGTGTGTGTTGATGTGAGCGGCTTAAATACCCTCGGCCGCTCACGTTAGTTAGCGAATGCCCAGCTTTCACGTGTTGCCGGTTGACACGTGAAAACGTGTACTCAGTTGCTCGCGCTAATGTTCCAAAGACTCGTTTTTACACGTGTTGGCAGTTGACACGTGAAAACGTGTTCATGAACTAAAATACATTCTTGGCATGTGTTTAACTCCACTTCAGCCTGATGCTTGCTTGTAATAACGTTACCAGTACAAATGTCTATTTACATATATGTTCTTGACGATCAGCACAAATGTCTATCAACATATATATTCTTGACAACCATAAATGTTTACTTCTGTGCCAACATAATTTATACATTCTTGATACCAATAACATTTCCCAGTTCAACCAGAGACCCTGGCATGAACCAGGGCCTGAGTACCCATGACAGCTGGAGGGATCAACCAGGTACCAGCGCTGTGTCATCCTTGCGCTCCCTGTCTCCACCTGGGACCCCTGAACTGCCCTGCCCCAGCGTGGGTGAACTGACCTGCCTGTAGTGGAACTGCCACTGTCATGTGTGGCCTGCCCTGCTCCCCCTGAGGTGCTGTAGCTCCACTCAACGCCGTAGCCTGGGCACCGCCGTCATCTCCAGGGCCCCCGGGGGTGGTGCGGGGCCCCGCCATCGTCATAGCGACCGGGGCGCCCCAGGTGTGGGCCCAGAGCCTGTCTGCCCCCTCACGACGGCCCTCCACAAGGAGAGGGCCACCGGAATTCCGAGTAGGCCTCACTGGGCCTGGAGGCCGTCGCCTCAGGTCACGTGACGGGGGCGGACTGCGGAACGCCGCCCCCGCCGTCTGCAGAGTGGTGTGGGAGGCCGTGCCCCCACAGGCCGCACGGCTGTTGGCAGCCGCGGGCGCGCCTTCACCACTGCCATCACCGCCGGTCCCCGGGTCCTAGGAGCCCTCGGAGGGCCCGGGACCGGCCTCCAATCAGTGCGGGGCTCACCGACCGGCCCAGAGACCCACCGGAGGCCCCACAACACTTTGCTCCCACGACGCCCCCTCTTAGCCCGGACAGCACCGGGAAGCGCACACGGACACTGGAGGGAGGGGCTCAGAGGAGAGCGAGCCTCCTCCCAGCCTCCCAGTCACCGCAAGGGCTCTCCGGAGGCCGAAGATACAGGTAACCCCCGGGGAGGAGGGCGGGAGGCCAGAGAGAGGCCGGAGCTCGCCCCTCCCCCCGGTGAAGTCTATCGTTGAGCCCGGTTGGCCCCCCACTGCCCAGGAACGGGGACTAAATTGCCCGATGGCCTTATTAACTCTCGCCCTCTGAAATGCTTAGTGATGGCCTAACGAGCAGGATATTTTGGGGCATAGGATATGGCCAAAGTTACTTTACCCCTACTTGACAGAAGGTGATATTCCGGCTTGACTGTTGAATAGCTGCCCAAAGGCCCTGTTTAATGCTATGATGAAATGCCATGTTTAATGCCCTAATGAAATGCCATGTTGAATGCCCTAATGAAATGCCCTGCTTAATGTTCTAATTGAATGCTATGTTTAGCTCTCTAATGCCAATGCCATGTTCAGCGCTTTGAGTCAATGCTATGTTTAGCGCTCTAATGCCAATGCCACTTTTAGCGCTTTGAGTCAATGCTATGTTTAGCGCTTTAGTGAAATGCTTTAATGGAATGCCAGGTTTATCTCTAATGAAACGGTATAATGAAATGTTTTGATGAATACCTGATTCTGATCCAGATAAAAGCTATTTGATTTTTACTCAACCTCACTGGTGTGGTGTCAGTCATTGCGTGAGTTTCCTGTCTCAGTGGATGTGTGTGCTGTATGGTCACTTTACACTTAAGCCTTTGGGTGCCTACCTGCTCGCGCCAAGCTACCCCCAGGGAGGCTGGTGACCCCAGTACCTACATTGTTGGTGAGCGGTGGGATCAGGACCTGTGACCATACAGCACCCTCCAGTGAGACGGGGGTCTCCGCAATTGGACGCCTATTGTGTATTTGATTTCTGCATCAATTCACCCCCACTGTCTAAACTGAGTGTGCGGAGTCCTGGTTAGCCCGGTACTGTTACCTACATCCTAGGGTCTTTTCCTTTGATGTCTGGGTCCCCACCTGTCAAAATGGAGTTCCAGTTAGCCAACCTTGAAAAGTATACAGTGAGGCAGCTGATAGAATTCAGGCAGGAGATGGGGGTGCCTGGTGTGCGGAGAGCCAAAGGAGAGGAGCTCCGTGCAGCCTTGAGGGCATGGGTAGAGGCCCACCCAGAGGGGAGAGGGGATGGGGGACAGGAGGGGCAGGGCGCACCGCAGGAGGTGGGCGCACAGGAAGAGCTAGACCTACTGCAGATTGATGTCACTGAAAACTTGCTACCAGGGAGACGTTCCGGGGCAGGCAGTAGTGTAGGGTCTAGGAGGAGTGCGTCACCAGAAGAATATGAGGACAGGAGGGAGGAGAGGTAATTGAGGTGGGAGCTTGCCAAGCTGGACCACGAAAAGGAAGGTAGGAGATTTGCAATGGAGGAGAAGAAGCTGGCGCACGAGCTTCAACTTAAAGAGTTGGAGCTGCGGGCATTACAGTTAGGTGAGCCAGGAAATGCTAATGGTGGCAGCGTACCGAAGTCTCTACATGAGCCTAAGTTTTATCCACTCAAAGATGTGATCGCGAGTTACACTGTGGGGGATGACATCGCCAAGTGCCTGGAGGTGTATGAGGTGGCCGTGACAGCCCATGGGGTGCCTGAAAGCAACTGGGGGGGTGGCCTGTATCGATACATACCTCCCAATGTCAGGGACACCCTCTTGTACCTAGCGAAGGCGGACCAAGTCAAGTATATCCCCATGAAGGAGGCGCTACTTAAGAAGTTTGGCCTCAACCCTGAAAGGTATCGCCAGAAGTTCCGTGGCAGCCATAAGCTGTCCACGCAAAACTGGGTAGATTTTTTTGACTATGCCCATAAGGCTCTGGATGGTTGGGTGCGTGGCAGCGAGGTGCATGATTATGAGGGCCTGTACAATTTATTTTTGAGAGAGCACCTCTTGGATAAATGTTTTCCGGAGCTGCGCCAACATCTGGTGGACCGCAAGCTGACTGATCCCTGTGAGCTTGCGGAGGAGGCGGACATTTGGGTTAGCACCCGGGTGTCTCACAAGGGCCCCGGGGGAGATGGCCCGAAAGGCGGACAGGGTTTCCCCCAGAAGAAGGAGGGGGGAGATAAAAAGACGGAGTTCTCACGAGGCCCACAAACTAGACATTTTGGGAAAGGAGTAGGTACCCCACCTCAGTCCAGTTCCCAAAGCCCACTTACCCTGACAAGAGTCAGCAGCCAAGAACTGTCCGGTGCTACGAGTGTGGGGAGATTGGACACTACAAGGGCGATCCTAAGTGTCGCAAGAGACCCCCAGCCCCCACGGGAGGGAAGAGCCCCGGGGTGGCTAGTGTAGCGCTTGGGGTGGAGTTGCCCCTAGATAGGGAAGGGGAGTGGACAGGCCTGACCCTGGTTTCGCTTGGGGATAGGGAGATGATCCCAGAGACGTCCTTACCATCTAACACTGCTAAGTACCAACAGAGGGTGAAGGTTAACGGGGAGGAGGTGGAGGCTCTGAGGGACACAGGTGCCAGCATGACCACCGTAGTGAGGCGGCTGGTGTTCCCTGAGCAGGTGATCCCTGATGAGTTCCATCCGGCCGTATTGGCTGACGGCAGTGTGAGTCACTATCCTGTGGCTCAAGTTCCCTTTGAGTGGGGAGGAGTGAAAGGCCCGTTGAGAGTTGCTGTGAGCCCTGCCTTGCCTGTGGAGTGTTTACTAGGAAATGATCTAGAACACACCGTCTGGAAAGAAGTGGAGTTTAGAGCCCACACTGAGATGCTGGGGTTACCAGGATGGTCACGAGGTCCATGGCTGCCCGGCAAGGAACTCAACCCATGTTGGAGCCTGGGACAATGGCCCAACCCAATGCCGGTCATGGAGAGGAGAATGTTGTGAAGGACACACCCTGTGTGATGGATGGGGAGCCCGCGGAGGTACCCCCGGAGTCCGCGAAGGTGGATGTTGTTCCCGTGGGGGACTTGCCGACCCTTGCCGAGTGGCATGTGGAAGGGGGGCCTACCCGGGAAGAATTCTGTCGGGCGCAGAGGGAGTACCCCGCGCTTGATGGCATGTGGCGGCAGGCCAAAGCCCAAGCAACCAATCAGGAGACTGGCAGTTATCATGTGTATTGAAGGATGGCCTCCTTTACAGTGAGCCTAAGGATCTGGTGCATGGATCCTCGAGGGCCTTAGTGGTCCCCCAATGCTACCGGGCCTTCCTATTGGAATTGGCACATGAAATACCCTTAGCTGGACACCTCGGTCAGGACAAAACCTTTGCGCGGTTGGTCCCGCATTTTTATTGGCGCAGGATGAGAGTTGCCTCTGACACCTACTGCAAAACCTGTAAGACTTGCCAGGTGAGTGGCAAGACTGGGACTAAGTTGAAGGTCCCGTTGGAACCGCTCCCAGTGGTCGGGACCCCGTTTGAGCGGGTCGGAATTGACATTGTGGGGCCGTTGGACCCCCCGACCTCTGCGGGACACCGGTTCATTCTGGTGTTAGTGGACCACACCACTCGGTACCCGGAGGCTATTCCTCTGAGGACCATCACTGCACCGGTGGTGGCGCGGGCCCTGTTGGGGATTTTTACCCGTGTGGGATTCCCCAAGGTCGTGGTGTCAGACAGGGACACGAATTTCATGTCGGCCTACATGCAGGCCATGTGGAAGGAGTGTGGGGTGACCTATCGGTTCTCCACCCCTTACCCCCCCCAGACTAACGGGCTCGTAGAGGGCTTTAATAAGACTTTAAAGGGGATGATCCAGAGCCTACCAGAGGACTTGAGGCGGAGGTGGGACGTCCTCCTCCCTTGCTTGCTGTTTTCATACCGTGAGGTGCCGCAGAAGGGAGTCGGGTTCAGCCCTTTTGAGCTGCTTTATGGCCACCCCGTTAGGGGGCCCCTCAGCCTGGTGAAGGAGGGGTGGGGGAAGACTTCGAAGAAGCTTCTCCGTGATGTCATCAGCTACCTGCTGGCATTCTGCAGCCTGATGGCCGAGCTGTGGAAGGAAGCCTCAGACAACCTAGAGGCTAGCCAAGCCGTCATGAAGGAGTGGTATGACCGCAACGCTCGGACGGTGGAGTTGGACGCTGGACAGAAGGTGTGGGTCATGGAGCCTGGGGAGCTTAGTGCCCTCCAGGACCGGTGGACTGGTCCGTACGAGATTGTGGAGCGACGAGGCCAGACCACCTATGTTGTTGATTTGAAGACCCCCCGACAGCCCCATCGGGTGCTCCACGTCAACCGCCTGAAGCCACACCATGAGCGATCTGAGCTTGCTCTCCTCATGGTGACGGATGGGAGCGAGGAGGAAGAGAGTGAGACTGACCTTCTGGCGGCCCAGGAGAAGGATGGATCGGTGGAGGGCGTGATCCTCTCCCCATCCTTGACCCCAGAGCAACAGAGGGACTGCCGCCAGGTGTTGGGGCAGTACGCCTCGTTGTTCTCCCTCACGCCTGGAATCACTCATCTGTGTACCACGATGTGGACACCGGGGACAGCCCACCTGTAAAAACCAAGTCTTACAGGCTGTCCGATAGGGTCAAGAACAGCATCCAGGGTGAGGTGGCTAAATTGCTGGAGCTGGGGGTGATCGAACCTTCCAGCAGCCCGTGGGCTAGTCTGGTAGTGTTGGTGCCGAAGGCGGCCCCACCGGGCACCACACCAGAACTTCGGTTCTGTGTGGATTATAGGGTATTGAACTCTGTCACCAAAACAGACGCTCACCCGATCCCACGGGCAGATGAGTTGGTGGACTGGCTGGGAGCAGCCCGGTACCTCAGCACCATCGACTTGACATCAGGGTACTGGCAGATTGCCATGGCCGATGGAGCACAGGAGAAAACAGCGTTCTCCACCCCGAGGGCCACTTCCAATTTAGGGTGATGCCCTTCGGGCTCAAGAATGCTCCGGCCACTTTCCTGCAGTTGGTGAACCAGGTGCTGTCTGGCCTGGAGTCCTTCTCAGCGGCATATCTGGATGACATATCGGTCTTCAGTAGCACCTGGGAGGACCATCTGCAGCACCTCCAGGAGGTGCTACAGGCTCTGCAACGTGCTGGTCTGACTATCAAGGCTAGCAAGTGTCAGATTGGACAGGGATCTGTCGTCTACCTGGGACACCTGGTGGGCGGGGGTAAGGTGCAACCCCTCCAGGCCAAGATTGAGACCATCATGGCCGGGGAGCCTCCCAAGACTCAGACTGAGGTCCAAGCTTTCCTCGGCCTCACTGGATATTACCATCGGTTTGTCAAGGGGTATGGTACCATCGTAGCCCCCTTGACGGAGTTGACGTCCAAGAAGCAGCCACGAAAAGTGATCTGGACAGCTGCTTGCCAAGAGGCATTTGGGACCCTAAAGCACGCGATGTGCAACGCTCCGGTGCTTGCAACACCTGACTTCACGAAAGAATTCATCGTGCAGATGGACGCCTCTGAGCACGGCATAGGTGTGGTGCTTTCGCAACTGAACAACGACGGCCAAGACCAACCTATGGCCTTCATCTCTAGAAGACGCCTCCCTCGGGAACAACGGTGGAGCACCATCGAGCGAGAAGCCTTCGCGGTGGTCTGGGCCCTGAAGAAGTTGAGGCCATACCTTTTTGGCTCTCACTTCCTGATTCAGACAGACCACCGACCCCTTCGCTGGCTCATGCAAATGAGAGGCGAAAATCACAAGTTACTAAGGTGGTCCATTTCCCTACAGGGGATGGACATTCGGGTGGAACCTCGGCCCGGAGTTGACCACGCCAATGCTGACGGTCTCTCCCGGTTTTTCCACCTTAGTGACGAGAACTCCCTAGAGGTTGGGTAGCTCTCCCCTCTTTCGGCTGGGGGGGACGCGTGTTAGACCTGTCAGCCCTATGGTGGTCTTTCCCTGTGTTTTTGCCCTTGCCTCATTTTTTTCCACCCTCTTTTTCGTTGGCCTTAGGTTTCCGAGCGCCTTCCCATTGCTAATCAATGCTAAGGTGCAGGTGCTCTCTTCTCCCAACATGGCTGCCACAGGCCCCTGCTACTGCAGAGTGGTCTTTTTAGTAGCACCCTAGTCGCCAGGAGCTGGCTGGGACCCTACAACTTTGTTGCCACACCAGCCCGCCTTTTTCCCCATAGCAAGACTAGGGAAGCTCCTGGAACCTTCTAGAATAAGGACGGGGTCTGCTTTTGCTGCCTTAGAGAGTGGTCACCTGACCTGGGCATACTTAAGGAAAGGAGGGAAACTTTTTAGTCAGTTGGGGCGATGTTGACCTGGGGGAACCCACGCAGGAGACTTAGGCGGTAGGGCCTAGTCAGGGACCTATACCACTGGGTGTGACAGGGCTTAGGTGCTGCCTTCTAAGCTGCGTAAGGAACACTGAACTAGCCCACTGATCTGGCCCGGCGGGAGGGGAACCCAGGGACGACCTGCAGAGACTGACTAACCTATCTACAGCCACCAACTCAAACTACCCCCTCCCTCAAGACACTAAGGGGCATATGTATGAAAGCAAAAATTAGTCGCAAACGCTGCGAATCGCAAAAAACAGCGTTTGCGACTGATTTTTCGCTATTTCATATGTATGACACATTTCCAAACTGAAAAATAAGAAATCGCTAAATTAGCGATTTCTTAGGCTGCGAAACAAGAAAACTGCGAATTACCTAGCGAATACCTATTTTGCGATTCCTTAGCGTTGCGAATATCGCTAACAAGAAATCGCTAGCTAAGAAATCGCAAACACATGTATGAAAAAATCGCAAATTGCGATTTTACGAAATTCGCTAATTAAGAAATCGCTATTAACACCAATTGCTTGCAGGTGGTAAACTGGTGCAAGGTACAAAAACCAGCCCACAATGCAACAAACACACCCACAATGGCTGCAATGTACGTGATAGCCAGGAGGCTGCGTATTCGGGCCCTTGCACACAGGAGAATGAGACAGGAACGTATCTTCAGGCTGCGCATCACCCTGTTACAGAACACTGAAGAGGAGATCTATGACAAGTACAGACTGCACCCACAGACCATAATGGACCTGATTGAGGAGCTGAAACCCCACTTGGAGCACCCTACTCGCAGGACACAAACAATTCCCACACATGTGCAGGTCCTGTGCTCCCTGCACCTCCTGGCGTCAGGGAGTTTTCAACGGGTCATAGCGGAGGTTGGTGGTGTGTCACAGAGTGCACTTTCGCGCTTCTTCCATGCCTTCCTAGATGCAATGCTACAGAGGCTCTCACATCACATTTACTTCCCCACCACCCAACAGGCATTACAACAAACGATACTGGACTTCTACCAGATTGCACGTTTCCCCCACGTCATCGGCTGCATTGACGGGACCCATGTGGCCATCACACCCCCAGCAGAAACTGAATATGTCTACAGGAATCGGAAATGCTACCATTCCCTCAACACACAGATTGTGTGCAACGCTAAGTATCACATCACCGACATCGTAGCCAAATACCCCGGCAGTACACATGACTCCTTCATCTTCCGACACAGTGGAATACACAGACGTCTGAGTGCTGGAGAGTTTGGGGAGGGGTACCTGCTCGGTAAATACATTGCACACATCAATACATCCACTACATCACTTGAGGGGGGGGACATTGACTCACCTATTGTGTTTTTCCCATGCAGGTGACAGTGCCTATGCAGTGCGCGACTTCATCCTGACCCCATACCTGGATCCTGCAAATGCAAGTGAGAGGAGCTACAACAGGGCACACAGATCTACACGCTGTGTCATTGAGCGAACCTTCGGAATCCTGAAGAGCCGCTTCCGGTGCCTGCATAAGAGTGGAGGCGCACTGCAATACAGCCCTGAGACCTGCTGTAAAATCGTGGCAAGCTGTGCAATGCTACACAACATGGCAATGAGGAAAGGCACCACAATTGATGTGAGCGATACAGACACATCGGATGACGAGCGCCCTGCTCCCCCTGCCAGACCAGCACCAGGAGTTGGGGCAGCTGCTGGACGCCAGAGACGGACTGAGATCACACAAAACTACTTTTAGGTGAGTGTTGAGGAAATGAGACTACAAAGCCTGATGATGTGTCAAGTGTTTAATCACACTTAACATGAAAGAAATTGTAATTGTCCCCAGCACATGTTGTACACACAGTGCAGAGAAGGCACAAGAAATAGGGCAAACAGCCTTTTGCGGGTTAATGCACCCGTGTTGCAGTCAGTGTCCCCGCAGATGATCACCTCCGTCGGTGCCGTCCAGGGTGGTTGACCCCCATGGTGCGCCCTTGGCCTGCTACCTGTCTGCCACTGCGGCGTCTTTCACCTGGCAAGGTTGGAGTGATGCTGCTGCGACTCGATGTGTCCTCACTCTCAGCAGAGGCCATTAGTGCGCTGCCACCTGCATTGGCTGTCTGCAGCTGTTCCACAGCAGTGGTCACCTGCGCCAGCCCTCGCGCTATGTCCTGGCAGCAATGTGCCATGTCCACCTGCATGGTTACGCTTCTGCGTGTGAGTGCGCTGGTGGTGGTGCAGAGGCGGTTGACTGCCTTGGTGTAATTGTGTAGCCGTGCATTGGCACGTCGTCCAGCCCTGTCATTGGCAGCTTGGGTGTCCCTCAAAGTGGCACAGAGCTCTCGTATTGCCGCTACCATGCTGCGATTGTCCTGATGTAGGCGGCCTAGCTGGCGACTCATTGACCGCATTGCCTTGCTTTGCAGGCGCTGTTCCTGCAACATGCACTGTTCCAAGCCGGAGAACACGGTGCCTTCTCCTTCTGTTGCAGTGCTGCTCCTGGGCCTTGACCTGGAAATGGCCTGTTCCCTTTGCCTTGGTGTTGGTGCGTCATGACGGGGCATGTCTGTCACACCCTGACTCCCCTCTCTCCTGTCGGTGTCATCGCCTGTTGCTGGGACTTCATCCTCAAATGGAGGCAGTGGGGGCACATGTGCGCGCTTCCTGCGCTGAATTGGCTGCTGCTCTGTCTCATCGCTGGAGTCCGCAGGGTCTGCAGGCTCCTCTCCCTCAGCGCTGTCTTCTTGTGGCATGGCGTGTGCTGTGGATGTAAAGGGGACTATATGAGTTTGTGTTACTGTCTGCATGTGGCACTCAATAAAGTTACAAATCTTTGACGGCTAATCTCTGACACATTTCTATTCAATGATCCCCAAAACACATATGTTGCATTTACTTGTGATGGTGTCATGGACACACAGTCAGACACAGTACTACGAGTACCATGATGCATTGCTGGGTGTGCTGTAAGACCTGGGCTGGATTGGCATGTTGGGAGTTAACTATGCGCATTTGGGGGAGTGTGCAAGGGATGGGGAGGAGTGCAGGGTGATTTGGCATGCATCTTACCTTGTCTGCTGGATGAGGGGTCGGAGCTGTCGATTGCAGCCACACCACCAACGCTCTCAGGCAGGAGGGTTGACTCCACAAGCTCCTCATGGGGGGTTGGCTGCTCTGCTGTGGATGGTCCTCCTCCAGTCTGACTGGCATCCTTGAGTCTGGCTGCCACCCTCTCCTTGGACCTCTGGCGCATATCATACCACCGCTTGCGCAGCTCCTCGATGGTGCGTGTGGTGACTCCAACAGCATTCACCTTGCTCTGTATTTCCAGCCAGATTTTCCTCTTCCTGGCCTCTGGGACTTTGAGTGCCTTCTTCCCAAAGAGGAGCTCATGGCTGCAGACCATCTCCTCAATGAGGACCTCCTGCTCCTTTTCTGAAAACTTGTGTTTTCTCTTTCTTTTTTCTGCATCTTTGCCCTGCTGGTTTTGTTTGGGATCCATTGCTGGTTGCTGTCTCCAGGAAAGCCTCCTCACACTCCACAAGCAGCCTCTGGGTGTGGCTCAGGTGAGCAGGTGCAGGCAATCACTACAGTTTCCTGTTTGTGATGTCATCAGCCTGCACCAGGCTTGCAGATTCCCGTTTTTGCGATTTCTTATTTAGCGAATATCGCTATTAAGAAATCGCAATACGGGATTCTGCGAATTATTTGCGATTTTTAAGGAATCGCAAATGATTAGCGATTTATTTTATACATCCCGTTTAGCGAATCTGATTTTGCGAATCGCAAATTCTCGCAATTTGAGATTCGCTAAAGGGGAGTTTGATACATATGCCCCTAACTCCTAAGGGCGTAGGAACCAGCAAGCGCCGAAGAAGACCCCCCTAAAAGTTACCTCAGGACTGCTGGGGGGATCAACCAGTTACCAGCGCTGTGTCATCCTTGCGCTCCCTGTCTCCACCTGGGACCCCTGAACTGCCCTGCCCCAGCATGGGTGAACTGACCTGCCTGTAGTGGAACTGCCACTGTCGTGTGTGGCCTGCTCTGCTCCCCCGCAGCCCGGCACCGCCATCATCTCCAGGGTGGTGCAGGGCCCCGCCATCATCGTAGCGACCGGGCACCCCCCGGTGTGGGCCCAGAGCCTGTCTGCCCCCCGCGACGGCCCTCCGCAAGGAGAGGGCCGCCGGAATTCCGAGTAGGCCTCGCTGGGCCTGGAGGCCGTCGCCTCAGGTCACGTGACGGGGGCGGACTGCGGAACGCCGCCCCGCCATCTGCAAAGTGGCGTGGGAGGCCGCGCCCCCGCAGGCCGCACTGCTGTTGCCGGCCACGGGCGTGCCTCCACCACAGCCATCACCGGCAGTCCCCGGGTCCCAGGAGCCCTCGGAGGGCCCGGGACCGGCCTCCAATCAGCGCGGGGTTCAACAGCCGGCCCAGAGTCCCGCCGGAGGCCCCACAACACTTCGCCCCAATGACGCGCCCTTTTAGCCCAGACAGTCAATGCTATGTTTAGCGCTTTAGTGAAATGCTTTAATGGAATGCCAGGTTTATCTCTAATGAAACGGTATAATGAAATGTTTTGATGAATACCTGATTCTGATCCAGATATAAAAGCTATTTGATTTTTACTCAACCTCACCGGTGTGGTGTCAGTCATTGCATGCGTTTCCTGTCTCAGTGGATGTGTGTGCTGTATGGTCACTTTACACTTAAGCCTTTGGGTGAATACCGTCTCACGCCAAGCTACCCCCAGGGGGACTGGTGACCCCAGTTCCTACAGTTTTCTTACTGATGGTTCAACCCAGCCTGCTATAGGCACCAAGAACCAATATTCGGGGGTATGCATTTCTGCTCATGGTGTGATATTGGATGGTAAATTCCAACCAACTCGCACACAGTCCTTAGGTGACTGCACTGCACAGTTGGCTAAGCTAAAAACATTAATTCTTGCTCTGGAAAATACGGATCCCAAATTCCCTACACTTATAGTATGTGATTGTATTATTGTATCCAGTCCTTTAACGGTAATTTGATTTCTTGGGATCTGAGTGTATTAAGAGATTTTAGAGGTAACACTTTAAAGCATATATTGCTTAGGATGACAGAGGCGGACATTAAATATAGGTTGCAGCTGGATCATGTTATTCATATACTGAGCCATCCGCATGTTGGAACACATGTTGTAAGGAATTCTTTACAGACAAAGCTGTCAAATCTGCAGTTTCGACAGCGACAATTGCTGCGATTACTCAATATCATATAAGGGTAGATGATGATACAATGGTTGCCGTTAATGCAACATGCAACTGCACCCCTTTGCCTGGGGGCATTCCAGCTAAATATACTTATAATTTAAGCGAACAAAATGCTCCCTTTACTACAATTCCAGGAGTTGGTGATTGTGTGATTTCCAACCAAGACCGCATGCTAGCCTTAGTGATAGCTGCACACGAAGGTGTTACTTCTGCACATGCTGGTGTCGCAACCACTATTTCCTTATTACAACAACATTATTGGTGGCCTGGCTTATACAAACAAGCGCGAAATATGGCCTTCATTGTGACATTTGTCAACAAATTAAGAGTTCCACCATGGCTCACCCACCTCAGACACAGCTGTTGAATTGCATCAAATCTTTTGACTGCATTTATTTGGACCATACCAGTCCTCATAGTTTGGATGGTGTGTTTAAATGTATCCTACTTGCAGTTGATTCTTGTTCAATGTTCCTCTGGGTGTGGCCACAACGTTCGGCTGATGCTCACACTGTTATTGATGATTTGCAGGTCTTATTGGAACATATGCATGTGCTACAATCCACTCGGACCAGGGCTCTGCTTTCACAACGAAAGAATAGAGGGACCCCTGGCCTCAGAGGGGGCAAAACCTTTGCCTATTCCAAGGCCAGGGATCACAAAGTAAGTGCTAGGAGTAGCAGGGAGCAAGCTAGAGGTCACAGCTGTGAACCCTGACTACTCCCAAATGACTTCCATGCTCTCCCTCCTGTCGAATGAAATTAATGTATCAGCTTTTTTCTTGGGTCCTAAGTCTCTGCGGTCTAAAATATTCATTTATGCCACTTACAATGAAATTTGAATATTGTCAATATTGTCACATATGGAAGCAGTTGCAAGTTTAAGGCAAATGATCAAGATAATTTGGATAAAGTACTTGCTGTTGTTGATAATTGCATTAATACGTGGTCTTCCCACATTTACATTTTGAATAAAATTGTGTCATCTGTAATTGATGTTATGCAAAATGATGTCTTCAATATACCATGCATCTATCCCAAATGACACACAATGTCAGGAAAAGGTCTCGTAATTATTTTAGACAGGGATAAAAGTCAAAAAGCACCACAAACAAAAGATCGGTTTAAAAAAGAAATGTGTTGTAATCTCTCTCCTTCTCCCCTGTTCCTTCCCTGAGGTGACTTTCCTTTTCTCTTCCTAGTGGTAGCTTCCTGTCCTCCCCCGCCTTTCCTCCCTCTTGGAACAATCCTCCAGAGTTCACCTTGGAATGTTCAACAGGCTGTCAGTGGCGGAGAGTGGATAACAGAATAAAGACGCTTGAACTTTACCCGCTTCAGAGTGTCTTCATTTCAACAAAATGGTATATTATTCATAATGGTTACATTTGTAAATGTCTGTCACTAACTCAAATGATAGAGCAAACAACAAAAAGGAAGTGACTTTAGTGGAAAATTGTGACATAGAGTGCTTTTGATATTAAAACTGAAATAAAGATAAATTAGATGCACAAACATATATATGGTCATGTGATCAAGGGCGGGATCGCCCGAAACGCGTAATGGCGGAAAATGGCTAAATAAATAATTGCACGAGAAAGATTGGGTCTGCGCTCGTTTGTTTTCCAACCGAGGGAAAGAGTGAAGGCGAGTGGTGGTGATATATATATATATATATATATATATATTACCTACTGGCGGTCGCCAGTAGGTAGTTATAGTTAGGACCACGTTTCCATAGGAAATCCGCAACATTCTATTTTGAATAACTTTGGCGCCGGTCGACGAATCCTCGCGAATTTTTCAAAATAGGTGGTGCGCTCCGCTCCGCTCCTACCCTGAAAGTCTCGGGGGGATTCGTCAAGCGGGGGCTGAGATAAAAGGGGGGTCCCAAAACGCGTTTTTCCCATGCATTTTTCCATAGGACCTTTAGACACAGCTACAGCCCGAACGGCTGAACAGAATTACTTGAAATTTGGCAGAGAGGTAGCCATAAGGTCAAGGAAGTGCCTTTTGCAGGTCTGGTGTAAATCTGTTCAGTATTTCCGGAGAAAATAGCATTTAAAAGCATATATATATCTATATGCGCGCAGGGTGCGCGCACCGTGCGAGCACCGTGCGAGCACCCTAACGTGCGCGAGCGTAATTCTGATTGGTGGTTACATGTTAGTCAACGTTCGAATCGGTCGAAATCAGGAAGTGTCGGCCGCCATTTTGTTTGTTTTCAGTGCGAGAGTGAAAAAGGAAGGTGGCGAACGTGAAAAGGGGGCAGGGTAGAGAGTTCCTGACCCCCTAGCCTTTGTCAGGGGGTCCCTGAAGGACCCCGAAGGCAAAAAAATTTTTTTATTTTTTTTTAAAAATCGCGGGGGTGCGCGCACAGTGCGCGCACCCTGAAAAAACACAATTTTTTTTTTTTTTTTACAAAAAAAAAATAATAATTCGCAGGGTGAAAACCAAAAAAAAAAATAATAATAATTTGTAATACGAAGTTTATTGTAAAATAAATATATAAAAAAATTAATACATAAATAAATTAGCATTTAAAAAACCGTACAAATTCACTGAAAAAACCATAGGTTTCACACACGTTATAGTTAGGAATTAGCATTTAAAAAACCTTGCAAATTCACTTAAAAAACCATAGGTTTCACACATGTTATAGTTAGCTGGACATTTCACTCATAAAAAACCAATGAAATTCCCCCGTTATAGTTACTGCAGGCAACTATAACTCACGCGACCGCAATCCTCTGCTGATGACGTCAGATATTACATCACTGATGACATATGTGTCTTTCTGAAAAATAAATATTTGTAATATATGTATAGCTAAAGATTAATGGAAGAAGACATGGGTAAATAAGTGTCTAAATACAGTATTAGCATCAGCAGAGGATTGCGGTCGCGTGAGTTATAGTTGCCTGCAGTAACTATAACGGGGGAATTTCATTGGTTTTTTATGAGTGAAATGTCCAGCTAACTATAACATGTGTGAAACCTATGGTTTTTTAAGTGAATATATATATATATATATATATATATATATATATATATATATATATATATATATATATATCCAAAATACCCATGAGACGTTTGAAGATGGCAATAGAGGTGCCTCAGCTCCAAAAACCACACGGACACGGACCTCCAGTTAAGTGCTATTTTAATTTTGCTGGCAGTGTCGTCTTGAAGTTTCGGCTCCCAAGAGCCTTGCTCACATGACAACGTGAAATTTCAAAATAACCCAATAAATAGTGATGGTAAATAGTTTAAAGTTCAGGCTGAAGTCATGTGACTATGATGACCATAGACATTAACAACATACTCCAATATGACCTCAGCGCTGTCTGTGCAAAGTAAGCAACAAATGGTGCCAGTGCATGCAATATAATGAAGCATTCCAAATTGATGATTGTGCATAATATTGTGCAAATTACTCAATAAATATACTGAACAATAATATATAAATATATAAATATATAAATAAACATGTCAGTTTAAAATCCACATCTGCATTTTTACAAATAAAATATTGTAAAAAACTAAATAGCTATAATGCCATGGCATCAATGGATTGAACATGCTCAGGGGACATGATTTCAGACCACATTAATTTAAGATGATATTATTCTGTCCCTTTTAGAAGAAACTAATGAGTTATGCTCAATCTGCCACGACAAATTCGCATTTATGTATACTCATACTATCGGCTTGAATGCCAATGGCTAATGTCAGCCAGTTAGTGAGGGATAAATAAATATCTCTAAAAATCAATATAAAAGCATGTATCATAAAACATGAAATAATTACATAAATATTGATACACATCTTCATGGTTAAAATTGCTTGTCGTTAACAGCCATCAAAAAACATCCTTGACCCTTATTCAAAATTCGAAGGGAGATTACCATCACTACAGATAAGTACCCGATAAATACATATACACCTAATGTGAAAATAGGAAAAATGTTGGAGGTGAATGGGGAGATATGCAACTGATTAAATGGCTATGTCTAAAAAGGTATAAAATGATGAAATTTAAATATTTGAAAAAGATTATTTTAATAAAAACCCAATGAATATATTGGGATGTTAAAATTCAATGGGTTTCAACACTGGAAAGTGGATATCGAGTTCTTGTTGTGCTACCCTACTAAAACTATGTTTATAATAAATGGCCAATCATATAAATTTCAGTTAAAGTCAGTTATCTTGGTAATCTGGTATGACTGAATATATTGATATCAAACTGATGATGTAAACACCTGCAACATTGGACTTCAGGTTCTACAGTCTATACATTCCCCATATGGGATTATTATCAAATACATAATGAGGTGATATGAGGTTATAAATACAACCAAAAATATAAAATTTTAATAGTGCAAATATAGTATCTATCAAGCCTGATGAAATACGATCGTAAATTTCACTAAAAATGCTGAAGGCACATCACCTGCAAGTGTCGATTAGCACATTAAATTCGACTGTCATAGATGTGCTTTCAACTGAACTGGCCACCAATGGATAAATCCAATGTCATTCTATAAAATCAAGTGATACATTGAAAGAGAATCTTGTCAGTTAATTCAGAACTCAGTTAAGGCAAACAAGTATAGAGGTCCTCAGTGACATTAAGACCTTTTGGGGTTTTAGAATCGAGCTGCAGAATATAGAGGGTCTCTAATTTCCGGAGTTTGGCTTCTCTGTTGCCCCCCCGTCTACTGGCATTGATAGCATCAATCACAAAGAATTTAAGGAGACGGATGTCACTCTGGTGTGTGTCTCTGAAAAGTCTGGCGACAGGGTAGGTATTGTCCTGATTAGATATGGCTCTTAAATGTTGTAATATTCGTTTGTGGACAGCCAATTTAGTACTGCCGACATATCTAAGGGAGCAGGGACATTCCAGTATGTAAACGGCATATTCTGTTTTACATGTCAGCAATTTTTTAATTTGATGTTCGGTATTGCTGAACCCATCCTGATAAGTCTTCGTATTAACCCCATGTATGCAGGATTTGCAAGTTTTACATTTAAAGAAGCCAGTGTTAGTTTGAAGCCAAGTGGATTTTTCAATTGATTCTGGATTGGTGTTAACTAAATGGTCCCTCATTGACATTGCTTTGCTGAATGTTAAAGAAATTTGTGTAGGCAGTGAAGGCCCTATTATAGGATCATTTAAAATTAAAGGCCAATTACGATTAATGATCCTATAGATGTCCTTATGTTGTTTACTATAGCCTGTTATAATTCTAAAGGTGCTCTCCACAGTATGGGGGATATCAGAGATATTCGAACCTTGAGTTGCCTGTTCAATAGGGGCCATATTAGTATATATGCTAAGTAGTTCCTGTCTTGTATCTTTCATAGATTTCGATATGGCACTATCTATGCTGTGTCTAGAGTAACCTCTTTGGATAAATCTCAACTTGCTAGCTAACTGTGCACTTTCTAGGTCCGCTGTATTGCTGCATACTCGTCTAATTCGGAGCATTTCCCCATATGGGATGCTTGCTATTAAGTGTGCTGGATGTGCACTGCCCGAATGTAAAACAGTGTTACCGGCTGTTTTCTTACGAAACAACCTAGTTTCAATTGAATTGTTCTTGTTGTAGACTTCAGTGTCTAGAAATGTTACCGATGTCTGACTCATATTGGCAGTAAAAGCAAGGTTAAGATCATTAACATTGATATCGGAGATAAACTCATTCGCTTGTTCTTCATTACCCTTCCAAATAATGAACAGATCGTCAATGAAACGATACCAAGTAACCACATATTTGTCTACTGTTTCCTTATGTTTGACCCTAAGGACCAGTTCCTCCCAAGCGCCCATATGAAGACAGGCAAAACTTGGAGAGGAACTGGCCCCCATAGCCACCCCCTGAAGCTGGCGGTACAGTAGGTTATTGTACATAAAGACATTATTGGTCAAATAAAATTCAAGCATATGTAGCAGCATGTTGTTATGATCAGTATTCAGGATTTCTCTCTGGTTTAAGTAATGTGCTACTGCCATTAGACCATCTTCATGTCTGATGCTCGTATATAGAGCGGTTACATCAAGAGCTAACATCCAGAAGCCATCCATCCATTTGATTTGTTGGAGTTTGTAAAGGAAATCTCCTGTATCCTGTATATAGGACAAAAGATTTTTGACATGTGGTTGCAAAAAGTAATCGATATACTCAGATGTTTTTTCCAACAGTCCCCCCCTAGCAGAAATAATGGGCCTGCCTGGGGGCTTGTCCTCATTTTTGTGTATTTTGGGGATAAAGTATATCACAGGAATCATAGGATAGTCAACTTTAAGAAATTTAAATTCAGCCTCAGTAATCAATTTTTTGTTTTCCATTTATTTAAATTGTGATGAAATTCCTGTTGTTTAGACTTGAGTTCACTAGTATTGCTTCTCTCATAACATTGGTGATCATTCAGTTGGGAGTAGGCCTCTTTGTCATAGTCTATTCGCATCATAAGGACCACATTCCCTCCTTTATCACTCTGTCTGATGACGATGTTGTTATTAGAGCTCAATTTTTTCATAAGTGTTTCGTAATCAGATGTTTGTTTGTTGTATTTCATTTTTTGTGTCACTATTTTTTTATAAAGTTTTTTGATTTGTAGGGTAGTATTCTCATGAAAAATGTCAATAGCATTTCGTGGCATAATAGGGTTAAAAACAGATGGAGGTTTAAAGGGCGTCTTGGTTTTTGTAGCTATATCGCCTCCTCCTTGCTCATAACCCGTTCCATCGGTTTCCCATAGTTCAAAGAGTTCAGCCGTCAATGATATTTCTGATGCATCTTTATTCCGAGGCGGCTGAACGTGGATTGTGGATTTATCTGAATCACCCCTCAAGGTAAAATATTTACGCAGTTTTAGTTTCCTTACTGCCTTGTAAATGTCATTTCTGGTATTAGCATAATTCATATTACATGGAGAGACATAAGATAGACCTAACTTCAGGATTTCTTCATCCTCTTTGGTCAGATCACATGTCGTGAGGTTGATTATGGTTTTTTCATGCTCATTGGATAATTTTAATCCTTGTTTGTCCGTTGACCTCTGCCCCTCCTTCTGTTCGTGAATGTAGTGCCTCTTCCTCGTCCTCTGCCTCTGCCTCCTCTGGTAGTTTCTGTTTTTTCTCTGTAGGGTCTTTGGGTCCTGGGTCTTAGGCTTTGCAGTCTTTCTTGGTTTAAAAAACTCATTTCTTTACCGGGGGATGGTCTGTCTCTTTGTGCGATATGTGGGTCCTCGCGCATCTCTGATTCTGATTCAGTGCCTGCCCCTGAGCTCAAGTCAGTCAGCGATGAATCCACATTAGCATTGGTATTTCTGGCATTTCTGTATTTTCCCTGATTTTTATCCCCAGAGACCCTGAGAGCATCATATTTTTTAGAGAACGTGAAGATTTGCCCAAGATCATAATCATTTCTATCACGTTGGAATTTATATGCCTTTCTTTCCATTATCTTGCTTTCTTCTTTTTTTAAACGTGTTGTCATTTCAATCGATAATTTATCCTTTTCCTCCTTTGTACCCATGGTTTCCAATTGTTCATTGAGGGTGGCAATCTCTGCTAATAATTTCATGCGGTCAATCTCTGCATATTTAATTAGTATAAGAACTAAACGTCGTGACGCGTCCAAATTGCTCTCTGCCCATTCTCTCATTTAGTCCGGGTTCGGACTTTCATAGCTGGGCGCTATCATTATGCGGAGACCCCTTGGTATGCGGTTCACTTCAATGTATCCACTCAGAGATTTAGCCCCCCACCACTTAGCCTGTTCACTTTTCAATTTCTTTTCCAGTGTTTTAAAAATGTCTTTCAGCGTTTTGTTGCTAGTATTGGTTTCCTCATCAGTTCTCCTCCGTATATTGTTTGGAATGGGGAGACTATCTGAAAACATGGTCAATGCGGCCGATTCATGGTCCTTCACGTTGTCAGCCGACATACTGCTCCTGTTATGCGACAGAGTAGTGACTTACAATTAGCTGTAAGATAAAACCACTAATGTGCGCTTAAGCACTGAAAACTCTCCTCCCCCTTTGAACCTGCTTACTTTGGAGTCGCGGCTGCTGAAGGATTCCCTCAAATTCCCGCGTCCTCTGACTCGGTGCTTGCGAGTTGTCCACAGCTTCCGCCCGACTTCCGTAGTGTCCCAGATTCCGGTTCTCAGGGGGGTCAAACGCCTTTCTCCTTCCGGAGCAGCTACAATCCAAGAAGACCTGGATACGGTTTCGATGAAACAGCGTTGACTGGTCCTGGAGAGGGTCCCGTGTTGTGGCTACGCGAAACCAACCCTTTGAACTGCCTTCCTCTTATTAAATGGGTGAAAAGACAGTAGGAGTAAGGTTCTGACACAGTGGCGTCCTAGAATTGTCGCAGTGAAATCTGATGGATTACACTGCACCACTCCTATGAGGCTTGATTGCGTGCAAACACCCACCCTGCATACATCATGCCTGATGCAGACATAATGTGGCACAGGTCTTCAAAAGGTCACGCATATGTGTCACTTTGTAAATATAACGCAACGTGGTGCAAAATTAATGCTGCAAGGACATCAAACAAATGATGCACTAGCGGATTTAAACTGTTGGAAGGGGTTCATGAATGAGCCGCCCTATATTTTTCCCCTACATTGATGCACAATAGTTGCCATGTGACAGTGCAGGCACCCTTGCGCCATGGTGTTGTGAAGTTGATTGATGTTATACAGGAAGGGACACTTACCTGTATCAAAACAGGGTATATCCTCTTCCTCTGTGTAATGTGCGTTGACGGTGGATTTGAAGGTTGTGTGAGTTTCAGTGGTATGGTTGTGGCTCAATCTCTTCTCAAGACGTCTGTAGGTGTGTCTGAACTACTGGAGGGTGGGAGTGAACCAGTTGGCCTTCTTGGAGTGTTGTTTTTCTGGTCTTTTCTTGAGGGGTGCCAGGGTGTTGGTGCAGTTGGAGAGCCATCCTTGGAGGTTGCGTGCTGTTGGCGTCTGTAAGCTGTGGCGGAGTGGTGGTGCTGAGGGAGTTGATGAAGAGTACCTCGGTGGCCTTGATGCAGCTACGACGGAGGGCAGTGATGACGGTGGTGTATAGTGGGCAAGGTGAAGGAGTGAAGCATACAATGACGGTCAGTTCAGGAGAGTTCAGTGGTGTGGCTGTAGTTGAAGTTCCTACTGGGGGAGAAGATGGGCTTGAGCATGTGTCCGGCTATGTGGGTTGGTGCAGTGACTAGCTGCTTGAGTCCGATGTTGGTGAGGTTCCCCAGGAGGGGGGTGGTTTTCTGGTCACTGATGTTGTCCAGGTGGAACTTGAGGTCCCTGAGTAGGAAGTAGTCAGTGAATGGGAGAGCCAGGGGTGTGA
This sequence comes from Triturus cristatus, assembly GCF_964204655.1. Classification (NCBI taxonomy): domain Eukaryota; kingdom Metazoa; phylum Chordata; class Amphibia; order Caudata; family Salamandridae; genus Triturus; species Triturus cristatus. The sequence goes on along the minus strand of NC_140580.1, from coordinate 427,858,073 downwards.
TGAGGTCTACGATTGCATCGGTGAATGGGAGTTCATGGACTGAGGGGGCCTGTAGACAAGGATGCTGCAGAGGGTGGTGTTGGGGTTGGTCCGGATCTGGAAGTGAAGGTGTTCCATGGTCACCATTGGGTCATTAGAGTGCGTGGTCAGTCAGAGTGTGCTTTTGTAGACAATGGCAAAGCCTCCTCCTGGACAGTTGGGGTTGTAGTTGCGGGTGATTTTGTAGCCCTCGGGGATGGTGATGCGATGTCTGGTCCAGAGCAGCGATAGATCCAGATTTCTGTGAAGAAGGTGATGTCTGAAGAGGTGGCGTCATGGAGGTCCCAGATTTCTGTGGTGTATTTGTGGAGGGACAGCACTTTTAGGAGGATGCAGTTGAGCCAGTCAAGTGCGCTGTTGGTCGGCTGGGCGGCAAGAGGCGCAGATGTGCTGATGTGGCAGAAGGTGTGTTTGCAGTTTCGGCAGGCGCAGGGTGTAAGGTTGTTCTTAAGTGATGCCAGATGGCAGGTGGCATGGCATCCAGGATTGAGAGCGAGGAGGGTGCTGTCATCTTAGTGGTGGAGTGTCTGAGAGGCAGGGTCCCTGGTGCTGGGTGCAGTATAGGGGCAAACGGAAGCAGATGGGCTTGCCTCTAGCTTGCGTTCGGCACACCAGTGACAAGCCCGCTGCACATGGCCGCACATGGCCGCACAGCGTCTGCCATTTAGTAGTGCTGTGGGGGGCATGACAGCTGGAAGGCGGGAAATGTGGGAAAGGACCCTGGAGGGGCTGGGAACATGGGGATCGCAGCGGCAATGACAGAGGACAGGTAAACTGAAAAAAAGCACAGAAAAAAAGCCGAACAATGCACAGATAAAATAAAACACAGGTAGCAAAGCAACGGAGAAGAGCAGAAAAATGGACAGAAACAGTAGGAAAGAGGGATAGGAGAGCAGTCAAGCTGCCGAGCAGTGATACTCTACCACTGGACCACCAGTGATGAGGTGCAGGCAGGAGCCTGCGGGTGGAGTATGGACTCAAACACCTGATCTCCAGGTCAGAGGGACCAGCTGCAGTAGATGGGGACAGCAGCAGCAGCAAGCAGATGGTGCAGCGCTGTGGAAAGAGGACGTCCACTAAGGAATAGTCCCCCGCACACCCAAAAGCAAACTAACAGGGGGCAAGGAAAGGCAGCACCACCCAGTTGCCTCTTCTGATCTAACAGTGGTGATATGATTCCGTGTTCCCCAGTTTCCCAGTGAGTAACGGCAGATCAAGCTGCATACCCAAGGGCCTGGGCACGAACCGGGCCCGTGGCATTGGTGCTCTCTGTCACCAATGGCTGATCTCAGCGACTTGAGTGAGTTAGTGGAGTCCCCCACCAGTCTTGTGCGGTGCCCTTGGTAATGTAGGTCATCCGCAGTGCAGGGACTGCTCAGGGCACGGTGTGCGTCACCCACAGGTGGTAGGCCCCGGCCCGATAAACCCCAGGCCTCCTCCGCTACATGTCCCACATTCTCCTCACCTGGACATTGGCACTGGGGGTTCAATGCGCTGCACTCTTTCCAGATCTGTGACTCAGCCAGCAGGAGCCTAAGCCAGGTGGAATTTCACAAGCCTGGGTACAGCATTTGCCGCAAAGTCCTCTGGGGAACCTCCTGGTGCAGCTGATGCCAGAGAGCCCCCTTAGGGGTGAAGTTGCAGCGCTCCTGCCACACAAGTTCGGCACAGTTCTAGGTTGTCACCCTCCACAGTGTCCGGCCAGCACCACATCCTACCGCCTATTATGCAGAGATGCGTGGCCCACCATAAGTAATCTCCTCCGTGCACCCCGGTGTGGTGGTGGCACATGGTATGCGATGCATACCTCCCTAAGTTGGTGCGCAGGAGTGCCTCTACCATTCACAGCTCCAAAGGACGCCAGGCAGTCTTCTCACACAGGTCAGAAATGTGTTTCCAAGTGACCTGCCAGACTTTACTAACAGGTAAGGACGATTGCCGACGCCTCAATGTCTACCGCCATGGCCCAGCAACTCCACAGCACCTCTGCCTCCCTGTCTGGGTCCCAGAAGCAGGCCCAGTGAGGCCTCCAGGACCCAGGGACTGTCTGCGCTTTCACGGTTTTGGATGCCATGGTGTTGCCAGGAGTGCGCAATGAAAAGTGATGCATCACTAGTTTTGCCCAGCGATGCTCCTCTTTTCATAATTATAGTCCGGATTCTCCTCTTCCCCGGGGACTATGGCTGGTCATCCTGGTTATTGGGGGGTTGTTCACCTGTACTGGACTTTGCCCTGGCTGCTCCATTCTGCATCACTTTGGTTTTATTTCCTATTTTTCATCGGAGGTGGACTTATAGGCTATTTTTGCTTCTAGAAGCAAAAAAAGTCACATTGGACTGACTAACGTGAGTTTTTTTGCCCGCAAATTGGCCTTTCGTCAGTTATCGCCCGCTAATGTCAGAATTTGCATCACCTTCACGCTAGCGTTAGTGGCAGTTTTCCCTCCAGCTACCTGAAAGTACCGCCATTTAGCGACGTATTGTAAATACATCGCTAACAAGGCAATAGTTTTCGGCGATGGCACGCGTTAAGATAACTGCTGCCAATTAACGCCAACGCAAGTTAGCAGCACTTCTTGTACATATACCCCCTTGTGTGTTAATTTACGATGTGTGCTCAGTGCTTTTTAAAATCGTGCATCCTTATTTGAGAAAAGTGAACAAGAGGATGCATCGACCTTGTCGCACAAGAGAAGGGGGTGTTGACTCTTCGATGCACACGCAGTCGTTGTCTCCTCAGCTACCAGTAACAGCCTGAGCCAAATGTCAGGTTGTGGATGCCTGTTATGTCAGCAATGAACTGTCCAAAAATATCGTAATCACTTGGGCTTCTTAAATGCCCCAAGAAGACAGTAGGACACAAGTGCATGTAAAGACGGGCTAACTATGCATTGCTTATATTATGCACATCTTACAAACATTTTTTTGGTTATTGAGATATCACATGCTTATTCTGACGTGACTTCAAGTATTGGTGAACAACGCTGACATACAGCTGACAAGAGTTGACAAAAGCTGTATAATATGTCTGCCTCTGTTCTGCACAGCCTGTCATACCGCAGCACGGGTGCCATTAAACGTGGGGCAACCTCTGCTCTCTCACACACAGAATCGGACTGGCATATAGGGCAATCAGACAGGCTGGTCTGACATGTCAGTGTGTGGACTGGTTATTTGAACATTTTTGGGTTTCTTTTATAGTCTGCTGGACTGGTGTTTCCTGTTGATTTCCCTGATAATAAAACAAACATTGTCTGTAGCAAGATCCAATCTATGCAGTATTCCATACTTTGCAAAGCAGTTATGCAGCATGTCTTTACACGTTCATAACTGCATCAATTTGCAAGCATGGGACGCTTTTTAGCTATTTCACAATTGGGATCCACTTTTACAAGGGCTTAGCCTGTCACTAAGATGAGGGGGGGGGGGGGCTTCAGATTTTCCAATCACGCTGTCATCGCGCAGGGTCATGAAATGGGCCTAAGGGACAGAGAAAATGGAGAGGAATGCGGTTTGGTAGGAGTGCAAAGTGAGAGAAAACCAATATTATGTCAACCCGAAATTGTGATGAATTCAAAACAGATAGTGGGCAAATGTACGCTTTTTCAATGCGCATATCAAAATTCCTACTGAAGTCTGACAGACACCTCGCCCTACCCGACTGAAAGCACCTATACCCAACTATTTACAAGATAGTACATTTAGTAGGGGGGTGTAACACCCCGCTACATCCCTGGGCTTTTATTTTGGTGTCAAGGCTTGTTTTCTGTCCTAGTTGGACCCTGCACACTCTCTCTCTCCCTCCTATATTTCTCTGTTTATGTCTCTCCCTCTCTCTCACAGTTATTGAGTGAAACATGAATAACAGTGTGATTAATTCCCATACCGCCCCAGACTTTCTTTATAGCTTTTATCTGTTAATTAGACAAATGCTTACGAACTTGCTCTGTTCATTGCAGCCTTTTGTGATTTACTAGTCAAAGGAACCTTCATTTCCACAAAAAGTTAATTACCCTCCGAAACAAGATGGAACAGGATGTAATTATTTTTTAAAAGGACAACACAAGCAGCCATGAAATTAAATACTTCAGGAAACACCACGAACACTCCAGAGATCTGAAAATACTTTTGGACAAGCCATTGAAAACGTGTCAACATAGGCTAAGCTGATGACATCTTTCTCACTCGAGTAGCAAATTTATAAGGTACTCAAGGTCGCCCTCGTGCAACGGTAGAAAGTTCTAAACATCCAGAGACATGCTTCACCTGACACAGCTTCCTAGCACCCGTCAAGCACAACCTGAGAACTGCATCCCCTCTAGCAACTTTTAGGGTGTTAGTACCTTGATGCTAAAACCCGCAGAGCCTTGTAATGTTAAAGGATGCATGATGAACGCGTGAACCTCCTTTCAGCTGCTTCAAAGCGCTACTTGTGGGGATGGAACGACGCTGTGCCACTAAGCGTGACCTAGTCATCAAAATAGAAGGGCAAATCGTGTTGGTATTTCAAGAACATCACCTTGCAGGCGAAGGTCTGTGAAGGGCAATTGCTTGAAACAGAGCCTATTGACAGCACGTACCCTATGCTGGTTCTGGTGGCTTAGGAGACTTATACATCAACTTCAGGAGCATGTTTTGACTTTATAGCCGCTGGTTCAGATTCCAGAAAGCTCCCTTAGGCCCAGATGTATCAAGGGTTTTCCCGTTCGCAAACGGGCCAATTCGCAGAATCAGCCCGTTTGTGAACAGGAAAAAGCCTTTTGGGATGTCCCAAAAGGCCATCGCAAAATAAGGAATCGCAAAATTTACGATTCCCTATTTTGCGAATGCATTAATGGAATCTCAAATTGCGATTCCTTAAATGCAATTCTGGAAGCACCCAAAATTTGCGATCTGGCCTTAAGGAATTGCAAAGTTGGTGGTAACTTGCGATTTTTGAGAAAAATTCTTTTTTTTGTATTTTTCAAACTGCCATGTGGCGCACATACATGCCTTTAGGGAATGTATGTGCGCCACATGTGCACACATGCATATTTCAGGGGTGCAACAGGGTATGCTTTTGGCACCCTTGCACACTTGAAAGTGCATGCGCAATTTGCAAGTACCTATTGGGTACTCGCAAATTGTGCATGCAATTCCCTTTCATTTCTATGGGCCTCTTGGGCCATAGAAATTAATGGGAAGCCATTTCTTATTTGCGACGCGCAATTTGCGAGTCGCAAATAAGGAATGCTTCGGAATCACTATTTAAATTGCGAGACCTACATATATTGCATTTTGCGAGTCCTTAATAGCAAATCGGTAAAATTCGCTATTAAGGACTCTCAAAATACAATGATGATACATCTGCCCCTCAGTCTTTTATTCTTTTGATGTCTATAACATTACATGAGTACGATTTAACTGAGTAAAAATAAACACCTGCTATTCATCCTCAAGCTTCCCCTTTACAAATACACTTGTTACGTTATCTTCCTTCACTAGATTTGAACCTGAGCAGACAAAAGCATCTTTGTTAGAGGAAGGTCCCTTTATGGGCAGCACAGCCTGGTGAGTAGTAGGAATGTGTCTGGTGTCGTGTTTTGGTACAAGAAGATTACTTTAAATGACATTGATTGCTTGATTAAGAGTAGGTGCAAGAACTTCCAGGATGTACAGGATTTATGTGACCCAAACTGAAGATAATTAAGACTGTGGGACTTTGAGTCTGACATTGCTTTGACTTAGCTATTGGCCTACAAGTTGTAGCAGCATGTCGATTATTGACAGGACATGGGTATAACAAAGAGAATCCAGAGGGGCGGGAGAAGCCGAGCAAATATTTTCATGAGAGTCGCAAGTGACAGAATTTGATTTGGGGTCTGAGTGACTGCTCAGGGCCAAACATGATCAAATGTTAGTGTTTCTTTTCAAACTGTGATAAAGCCTTTAGCCAATAACTCATGACCAGGCAAGGAAGGAATTCTTGTCCTCCCAAGGAGAACTTGCACAAAATAAACTTTGATCTGAGTGTTCGATAATATTGTTTAAGGCTCTAAAACCATTTATATTACTAGAACGCTGGAGGGATACTAAAGAAGGTGAACAAAAAGTCTTACATCAAGTTACTTTCTTAGGGAAGCCTAATATAAGTACTTGTTTTATGTGATTCTAACAGTCCTGGCCAGCCACAAAGATCCATCGTTAAGTCACTCGGATAGCTATGTGTGTCTGGTTCCATTAGTAAAGAAATAGACATGAATATGTTTGCTATCAGCATATTATCACAGTGCCTGCCCACCATGTCTCCTCATGATATCCCCCCAGTGGTCTGTGACATAAATTAAATTACCAGATATGCCATGGACATTTGGGGCACACCAGAAATATCTACACTTTTACATATATAGGATCCCATTCCTACCTTTGAGATTATGATGAGGTTGGAAGTCTACTGCTAACTCACCAAGGCACCTCAAACATTACAAAGACACTCAATAATGAACAAAAGTCAAACATAATTGACAGGTTCAACCTAAGAAAGGCTAAAACACATTGGGGCATATGTACAAGGAGTTAACGCCGCATTAGCGGCACTTTTCCGACGGTTTTGTGGCGAGATTTTTATCACCTTATGTACAAGCTGCCGCTAAACCTTGGTAGCCGCAGTTTTCCGGCAAAAACGTCCATATAAAGATCAACACTTCTGTTAGCGATAATGACATGCAAGGGAGGCGTTCCCGTACAAAAACGGCCGCTAATCCCACAAAACTGCCTCTAACTGCAGTTAGAGGCAGTTTTTTAAGACCAGAAAATAGCTGGTCTTAAAAATGGAGGTAACCCTTGCGGCCTCATTTCATCTGGTTTTGTTGCTGGACCGGGCTGCAAGCAATGTTGCTGCGCTGCCCTGCAACAAAACTACAGGGCAGGACTGTGCACCATCAATAAGATAGTGCGCATTCTTGGACCTCACTCATGAAAAGTGTTACAGCGCTGCGACAAGACAGCGTTACAACACTTTTCACTACCCCCATCTTGCGACACCACAGACGGGCTCTATTTACTGGACAGCGCTCCATGACGCAAGTAATGACAGATACTGATCCTGACATATCTGTCTGCGCTAAAGACACCCATTGCTGCAGTCGTGTCACAACCATGATACAACTCCAGCAATGCATGGGACCAGCCTATCCCTGTTGCACCTTGTCACCCTTACACCTGTCATCATGCAGGCGTAAGGTACTGACGCAGTGCCGTTCTTGAGGGGTGCCCGGGTGTCGGCGCAGTTGGAGATCCATCGGTGCCAGTTCTGCACTGCAGTGTCATCGTCTGTAAGCATTGGCGGAGTGGTGGTGCTGATGGAGTTGACGAGACGTACTTCGGTGGCCTTGATTGAGCTGCGAGGGGGGCAATGATGATGGTTGTGTACGGTGGGCATGGTGAAGCAGTGATGTATACAATGATGGTCGGTCCAGGAGAGTCCAAAGTTGTGGCTGTAGTTGAAGGTCCCGATGGTGGAAGAGACATGCTCGACGGTGTGTTCTGCTATGTGGCTTGCTGCGGTGATCAGCTACTTGAGTCTGATGTCGGGGAGCTACCCCAGAAGCGGGTAGTGTTCTGGTCACTGGGGTTGTCCAGGTGGAACTTGAGTTCGCCAAGTAGGATGACGTCGGTGGATGGGAGAGCCTGGTGTGTAATGAGGTCTACGATGGTATCGGAGAATGGATGTCCATGGACCGGGAGCCTGCAGATGAGGATGCTGCAGAGGATGGGGTTGGGGTTGATCCGGATCTGGAAGTTGAGGTGTTCCATGGTCACCGTTGGGTCATTAGAGTGCATGGTTAGGCAGAGTGTGCTTCTGTAGGTGATGGCAATGCCTCCTCCTGGACGGTCGGGTGGTCCTTGCGAGTGATTTAGTAGCCATCAGTGATGGTGATGGTGATGTCCGGCCCTAAGCAGATGTTGGTCCTGGCAGGTGATGTGGCGTCCAGGGTTGATACCGAGTCAGGTACCGGCGCTGTAGGGATGGAGTGTCCGAGAGAAAGGGTCTTTGGTGCTGAGCACGGTCAAGGGGCAGTCGGACGCGGATGGGCTTGCCTATGGCTTGCCTTTGGCATGGGAGACGTCCATTACAACACAGGCATTACACCGTAATGCCTTTAGAACGCCAATCCAACAATGCAGGTACCTTTACATCGCATTCCATTACAATGCATTGTGAGGTCAGTAATGGCGTATTTTTATTTTTTAGGGTGAATATGGGTTTCGGGTGTCGGAGATGAAATGTGGGGTGTATTATGGGGCAAAACTTGAAATTTGGGGAATGTTTTGGGGTCAAGCATGAAAATTGGAGTTTGCATTTGGGTTAAATATGAAAATTGGGGTGTGCATTTGGGTCAAATATGATTTTTAGGGGGTGTTTTGGGGGTTCAAAGATGAATTTTAGGGTTTAGGGTTTGCTTTGAGGTGCAAGGGTTAGTTTTAGGGTTGCACTCACTGAAGTGGGAATAGTAATGTTTACATCTCCGCAATCAAACACCTTTCCTACTGTTGCAATATGCCTAGTATTATTCTGCGTTGTAATGGAATACGATATAATGGTATGCGTCGTAACTCCAGATATACCTTTGGCACACCAGTGGTATGCCCACTGCGCATGGCCACACAGCGGCTGCCATTGAGAGGTGCTGCGGGGATGACAGGACAGCTGGGAGGTGAGAAATGCCGGAAAGAACACTGGATGGGGAGTGGACGTGGGGGGGGGGTGTGAGCGGGTGTTGTAAATATTTAAATGAGAGAAATCTTACCTCGAGGTCGGGTCCTGTGTCTTTGTTGCTCCTGCTCTCCTGTGTCTGCTTCCAGGAACAGGAAGTAGGCAGCCAGGCTTCCTCCCCTAAGCCATTCACAACGCTGCAATGTGGCATTGGGATTAGTCATTGGCGCTGGGATGTAGCTTTCAGCCGGGGGCTGGAGGTGTGGGCAATTTCTCCATGCAGGCAGTAATGCAGCCTGCATTGCCAACAGGAAAGTGTGCATGACTGTTTAGTGCGACCTGAGCGGGCCGACCAAACAGTCACGGCACACTTGAGTGGGCATGCCACTCCACCCCTTCCCAGCTCTGTGAGTGGAGCAGCCCTACCCACCCTCCCGCCCCCAAAGGGAACATGGCATGATAACATCAGGAAGTTATCATCATGTGATGATTGTTCCTCTTGTACTGCTTGGAAGCAGTGGGACAGCGCTCTTCTGCCATAGTAGAGGAGCCGACACTGGGGATGCATCATATACTGGTGCTAGGCCTCTGCTACGTGTCCCACCTTCTCCTTACCTGGACATTGACACAGTGGTGCAATCTGCCAAACTCTCTCCAAATCTGTGACTCACCCAGCAGGAGCCTCTGCAAGGTGTGATTTCACAAGCGTGGGAACAGCAGTCGCTGCCAAGTCCGCTGGTGAACCTCCTGATAAAGTTGATGCAGCAGGGCCCCCATAGGCGTGAACTTGCAGCACTCCTGCAACACAAGTTTGGCGCAGCTCAGGGTCCTCACCCTCCACAGCATCCGGCCAGCACAACCTCAGCTGGCCTGTGATGCAGAGAGGTGCCGCCCACCATTGGTAATACTCTCTGTGCACCCCGGTGTAGTGGTGGATTGAAGTTTGAGATGCAGACCTCCCTACGTTGGTGCGCAGGAGCGCCTCTACCATTCACAGCTCCAAGGAGTGCAAGGTGTCTTCTCACACAAGTCAGCAACATGTCTCCATGCAAACGGCCAGACCTCACCACCAGGTACGGTCAATCGCCGCGCCTCAATGTCTTCCGCCACGGCTCATCGACTCCACAGCTTCTACGCATCCCACTCCAGGCTCCAGACGCAGGTCCAGTGAGGCATCCAGGCTCCAGACGCAGGTCCTGCGATGCATTCAGGATCCAGACGCAGGTCCAGCGAGGCATCTAGTCTCCAGGCGCAGGTCCAGCGATGCATCCAGGCTCTTATCCTGGTCATCGTGGTAGTTGGGTGGCTTGAGGGAGTTGGTGATGTAAGCTGCACTTGGTCCTGGCTGCTCCATTCTGCATTTCATTGTTTTTTTTGCCTATTTTCCATTGAAGTTCGACTGATGGGCTATTTTTTCCAATAGAGGCAAAAAAAGTAAAGTTGGGCTAACTAACGTGCGTTTATTTGCCGCTAATGTGCCTTTCTTTGGTTTTGGTCCGCTTATGCCGGAATTCCTATCGCCATCACGCTAATGTTAGCGACAGTTTTCACCGCTGATTCCTGAAGCTATCGCCATGAAGCGACATCTTGTACATACGTTGCTAACAAGGCAATAGTTTTCAGCGGTACACAGCCGTAAGAAAACTGCCGCTAACTAGCGTTAGCTGTAGTTTTCACCAGTCCTTGTACATATGCCCCTACGTTTCTCTATGATCATTCTTAACCACGCCCCACATTTCAGAGTGTTCTCTGTTGTACTTCACCCCTTACACTCAGACCAAAAGAAATAACAAGATATGACAATCTCAAAGTAGCTTCGAACTATAGATTTATCAGTTTCCAGAACCTCCCTTGAAATGAAAGGTTGAGGTTATGATAATATACGCTGCAGGACAATATCCACTCACAGTTTCATGAGGAGCCGCCTAACGTGTTTCATTAAGTTAATATAATAACAAAAACTTATAATAGGCACCTACACAGTTCCAGAATGCAAATTATGTGTTTGAGAAAAGACTTTTATTCTTATAATTTGAAGTTTACGAAAGATACATCTGTATACATTTAAGGTATATTTATACAATATTTAACCTGTTACAGATATTTCACAGTTGGTAGCACTACTTTCATGCTTGTTTATAATTTAATAAATCAAAACCATTTGAATAAAGGAATATTGTAGACATAGTAGAGCCAACACATATTTTAAATCACCTTATGCTTTATCAAGGCTTCATTGGAATTAAAGATTGAGGTCAGAATAATAGGCTCTGCAGCAGAATCGCCACTCAGTTTCATGAGGAGCAGCCTAACAAGTTTCTTCAAGCTAATTTGAAACTACCCACCCAGGGAGCAGTCAGATTTTTAAGTCACTGGGACATATCCACTCACATTGAACTGGGTGGTGGGAAGTCTAAAATAGAAAGCTAGGATTTGGCTTTCTACTTTTCCATGTCTTCTATGACTATCCGTACATCATCTTGATGTATGCATAACCAGCCATGGCCTGTGCAGGTAAGAGCGTGGGGCGGTGTTTGGGGATTTTGACGGACGACGATGGGAAAAAATTAATTATTTATTTAATTAATTACCCCTCGTCGTTGTCTGTCGAAATCCTCCCCCCCGGCCCCACCGCACTCACCTGCATGGGTTGCAGCTGTTGCATACCATGTACGGCTGCGGAACTACTGCCATGCTGACAGCTTGAAAACTGACATAGCTGCTTTGAAGGTGAGTGCTTGCAATCACGTGAGAAAAGATTTTTTTTTAAACTCATGAACTGTCATCCATACTACTCAACATGTCTCATTTGCAACTGTGTATCAATTTCTCAATACAGCATGCAGGAGCCAAGTATTTTCTGCTGTCCAGTGGGAGGCTGTACCAATAATCCTGTGATGTATCCTTATTGTCCTGGAGTGGACAACCAGCTCATGCCTTGACATCAGGTGATGGGCTGTTGAGCCGTCTGTCCTGTAAGGCTGATTATGGATTTGTAAGGACAATATTTGATGGTACTTCAGGGACAACAACAGAAACTGCAAACCTGCAGTGAGATCGCCCTGATTTCAAATGTATGCCCAGTGCAAAGTGTGTTCAGATCCTTATAGGCCACTTTGGCTGTATAGTAGCAAACGGTTGTATAATACTGAGGCATTACGATAAGATGGCACAATGATCAATCTGATTACCGCTAGATTAAGCAATCTGTCTGTGGATTCAGAATGACTGGGTGTGCACCCATCTCAGGTTTCCACAAACACACAGAGTTCCATGCGATTGACTCTCTGAGAGGTATTCATCTCATGCACATCTCCATCAACTTCAGTCCCTATTCTGTGGTCTCAGACCCTAAGGTTTGGATTGTGGCAGTTCAGGTCTTCACCAACGACCACAGCATTGTCTTGGAAACCCTATGTGCATCTGAACGGACAATCCTGAGTTATGTGATGCAGTTTCAATTGGGTGATAGATAGATAACTGACAGGGGTTGTATGAGAGTGTTGCATATCAATTTAGATTAAACCAGCACAAGGCTTAGGCAACTAGCCACTGCAGCTGATTGGGAATTGGATGTAAAAGATTTGTATCATCAACATTGAATTAACCCCTTGATAGCTGAGACCTCCTCACATCTATGCTGAGCCCTTTTTTGATATTTGGAGACCCTTTTCCCACATATTGAGAAACTAAAGTTTAACCCGGATTTGTGCATTCACTTTGAGGGAAGCAAGAAAATAACCAAAATATACCAAAGTTTGGATTTCTTGGGGGGGAAATGTGATGTGCAAGAAAGTGTTTGTTTCTTTTTCTGAGAATGACATCAACAAAAGGTTTGCAATGCTGACATCATCCTTTCCCCAGCTTTTTTTAATCTCAGTTTGTGCAACCTTCTATGTGGTCGTCAATATTTTCATGTTTTGTTGCTTCTACTTACTTGCAGTTTGTGGAGAAAAGAGGTAAGAAACTCAGAAGTGAACCCAGAAAACTTTTATGTTAAATTCAGCATTGTATCACTTGTGTAGATCATTCATGGCCTTCACAAAGAAACTAATTATTGGAATTCAAAAAATCAACGAAAGTAAATAGGGTAGAACTGAAATAGGTGACAATGTTTCATCTGTAATATTGTGTACTATTGCTGATCTACAAAATTAATATTTTGCTTTATTTGCTAGATTCCTAGGCTCACCCACAACAGGAATGGCCCCAAAATGCCATGAGGAGACATCACGATGTTTCCTTAGAGTTTCACATTTTATGGAAATGTTTGTTGCTGTGGTAATGGGGCCAAGGGTCAGCCAGCATGCAGAAAAACCTACCAAACCCAGACATTGAAAAAACCTAGAAACCCTGTGGAGTCAAAGATGGTGTAGATTGCAGGGCATTCTGGGTAAGAAATTGTGCTGGGATCCATGCAAGTCACACTATGCTGGATTACAATGGGTTTCTACTTATACAGTGCCCTGGGTGCCAGCTGGAGGAGAGCCCACATACTCCAGCCATTTCCATGATGAGTGAGAGGAAATAAGGATTTATTTACTTGTAGTTTTGACATACCGGCATGTGTGTGGGAGAATGTACACCCAAGGATGCTCATGAGTGCTGGGCGTTTAGAAGAGGCATTGCAGTGAATGTTAGCATGTTATTCATCATTTTACTGAGTTTGATTCAGCAGGTATTTGAATTGAATGCTTTGCTGTTTTTATCCAAAACTCAAGAAGAATATATTTCAGTTTCTACACTGCCTGGGTGAGTGCTCTCTCCGAGCAATAAGTCACATATGTTCTGATGTCTCCCTGTGTTCCAAATCTATTTTTACAGGTTATTTCTTACAGAAGAAATTCAGAAAGGTGAGAGAATTAGTCCTTATTTGATCGCATGGAATGTATGACTAGCTAAATAGGGATCAGAGTTGCCCTAACAAAGCTCAAGACCCGCTTGAGCTTCTAAGAATGGCTGAAACATGTTGACTTAGCCACGAGGGTTGATGAGGCATTATTTCTCATCTTACAAGCAAGATTTGATTTTAATCATATCTGGGGTACTCATAATAAAGGAAAAACTCTGGGTATACATCAAGATATTGCTTGTTGTATTTAGACCACTGCAACTATCCAATATCTAATTTATTCAAGAACTACCAGCAGTGGTTGAGTCTACCATGGTGGTATTCACCTACCATAGGGATGAAAATCACTGATGATGAAGAATACCGCAATAAGTTGTGGGTGAGGCAATTTCTCCCAAATATCTTTCGACTTATGTGGAGCATATCCTCCCGCATAGCAGACCTCAGTGAACTGGCCATTTTTTGTGTGTTTATTATTGACATACTGGGTGGTACAAATCATCTAAACTCCCCAATTCTGCCTCCCCTTGGGGGTAGAAATACTGTGTGATGCCCAGTGGTAAGGCCCAGTGCACCTCACCATCTTCTTTTTATCAACTTTTCTCCTGGTAGTGTGGTGTGCTTTTTGCCCAACCCCAGGTCACCTTGGCATTTATGCTACATCTACGCATCTCAGGACAGGGGTCAGAAAGCCCACTAGGCCATCAGGGAAAAAGGGTGAAACAAAATGGGGTGCAGTGCTTGCTCATCCTGGCACTGAACTAGATCCCACACCCACAGGCATGAGACAGTTTCACTGCCATCTTAGAGGAAAATTCACCTCATATTCTCCTTCCCCAGTAGGCAGAAAACCCACTAGACACCAGGGATTGAGGTTCAAAAAGGGAATGATGTGGGAGATCAGCTCAGTTTAGTGTCAGGTCATATCTCAGGCACCAAATAGTTTTTGGCACCCAGGACTGGCAGTGTGATGAGTGTACCTCCTTTCTATAGACCCATATGTCAAAACTACACTCAGAAGAATTCACATTTCTTCTTAATTGTCATGGGGATGATTGAAGTATTTGGACTCTGGGCTTAGGAGGGGGACAGAATTACTCTTCGGGCACCAGGGGTGGATAGGCTTGGCTCAATGCCATGACAGACCAATTCCCCACCCCTTTATTTTTTTAAAGTAAACATAAATGTGGTGCATTGAATGTTTGCCTCATCTATATGTCTCTATTTAATACTCCTAATGAATGTTTTTTGCTTCCGTACTTATATCTGTAATAACGTCAAGTACGAGAGATAATTTTCAAAATAATGAAGTTTGGGAATCTGTTAAACAATTACCATAAAGATTACACTCATCAACCCCAGAATACATTCAAATTTACTGAAACTCTCAACATGTGGATTTGCAATTACTTTATCAAAACATTGAACATGTGACATTTTTGTTTCAGAAATATACAATCAAAGTAAATGCACATACATTCAGACTCTGTTTCTGTACATATAACAAACATTTCAACAGCTCCTGACTTTATAAAAATGCTTTTGGTTTCTAAGGGCTTTACTTAGAGTTCAGAGTAAAGTTTTCATTCAATCAGGGTGATGAAGTGAAATACTCCATGTCACTGATCGAGTAACCGCACTGCAAATTTTGAAATGCCTGCCTCCTCAGCGGACGTCTCTTACATTGGCAGGCATGGATGTGCATCATTAGTGCTGTAACGAAGAAGAAAATAGGAGGATTGGCTCTGTGAAAAATTCTTACTCTTTACACCAAACACCCATCACCCTCTGTTGATCATCCTGTTAATCTTACCTGTACATAGAAGATTTTGTGGTTTAGCTCTATCCTCTTAAACAAGAAGATTTGAAAAAAACTGTGGGGTCCCTTAGTTGGTCCACAAACAGTTCTGAAATGTTTTCCATTTCAGAGAGACTTGAGAAACCAACTCTGTTCTGGTTGAGTTACAACACATAGTCTTTCTTGATACTGCATATGTGTGACCTGTGTGCAAAAGAAACACTGCTGTGTGACATCTATCATCGGTGATAGAGCGGACTGTCTCGCTTATCATCTTTTGGCTGACAATGAATGGAGTATGCAAATCGTGATATCATGGTGTTCTGTGTCACACCAGTTGCATGACTTCTGAGAAATCAATAAAGATCCCAAACTAATTTAGGCAACTAAAAATAATAATGCGTATAATGAGACCAACATTATTTTAAGGGGGAACTGGATATATGAATATTTGAGGATTTAAGGCAAGAATTGTCAATAAAAATGAATCAGTCAAAAAGTCACTATTTATGGTTACCCAAGACCGAGGCTTGATTTCAGGCTGTCCAAAAGAGATTGAAGGTCAGATTAACCAAGCGGGTTGGTCATTCAAAGTTTCTACTTTCAGACGTATTCTCTCAAATTTAAGTCAAAATGTTCTAGACAAGCAAATTCCAAGGCTGCAGTTTGAAGTTGGATATGTCATTATTGAACTCACACTGATGCTGTTGGTTTGGTGCCAAAAGCTTTCATGGGGCATAGGTGGATTTTAGGGCCATCAAGGTTGCTTTTTGAGATGGACAGATTAGCAACTTTACCCTGATATAAGGTTTTATCATTGGAGCTTAGTCACATTTTTGGAAGACAAAATCCTCTACCATGAACAAGCTGGAAGCTGGAGATGGACAGGGCTCCGCTAAGCCGAGTACCTTTGCCAGAAGGCACTGCTCAAACAATTTAGCAGCAAAAAGCTCTAAGTGGGACAAACCTGTTTGTGTTTCCCATCTTTGATGTAACTTCCTCTTCTTCCCGCTGAAGCCAGGATTCAGAAGTGAGGGGTTTGCTGCAAGAAGGACCTTGGGCACATGTATCAAACTCCTCATTTGCGATTGCCAAATAGCGATTTTTAAGGAATCCCTATTTGGTAATCGCAATGCCTATGCATGTAGGAATTGCACAAATATTTGCGATTCCTTAACATTAGCTAATAGCGATTTGGAAATTGTGAATCGCTGTTAGCTAATGTGGCTCCTTTCATTCCTATGGGCCTACAGGCCCATAGGAATGAATGGTAATGCAGTTGCAAATTGCAATTACCAAATTGGTAATTGCATATTGCGAAAGGAAATCCAAGGGTGCCCAGGAGCCTAAGGCCCCCATGAAGCCCCCCCAAAAAAGGTAAGTGTGCACATGTAAAGCACACACATGCCAAGGGCATGTGTGCGCTACATGGCACTTTGAAAAATGCATTTATGTGCAGTTTTCGAAGCATGCACAAATTACCATCAACTTGAAGTTAATGGTAATTATCGTTTCCTAAATGTACAGTTTGCATTTAGGAATGGCTACATGGATCGTCATTAGGAAATTGCAGATTGCGATTCCCTAAATGCATTCGCAATTTAGGTAATCACAATTCATTTCGATTACCTAAATTACGAATGACAAAAGGTGCATGCATTGGAAAAGGTCTTTTTCCATTTGTAAACGGACGATTCTGTGAATCGGCCGTTTACGAACGGAAGAAGGATTGATGCTGGTGCCTCCTTCTTCTTAAAGTGAAGTCCTCCCAGCTCGAGGTTTGTTCAGAGTAGTGGTAGTTGAGCTGTCACATTTAGCATGTGCACTGGCCAGAGACTGGATACATTATTCTACCAAATCCTATTTTCCCGCGGTCCATTGATTTCCTTTTATACAAGTTTATTTTTGCTTTACTGTAAAATTACCCTGCAGGCCCTGTTTCAATATGACAGAACCCAGCTGCCTCAATCAGGCCTGTATTCAGGTTTTTAACCATTCCCATATTTAGATGAGCTCTACTCCTAACTGAGAGGTTCCAATTTTTTTCTCTCTTCTACCTTCACTGGAGCCTGGCTGTGTGGGCAGGCCCTAGAATAAATGGGGGACCTGATTTTAGGTCAGTTTTGGATAAGGTAGCACAAAGTATATTTTTCTTTAGTTACCTTTCCATTTAAATGATCATAAATCTGATTTCACCTTTGAACACGATTTTGAAAACTAAGTAAGAAATAACCTTAAATTACCCCCAGGTCCCTTATGTCCTCGTCCCATTCAATACTTATGGAGATAACCATCTCCCGACAGAAAAAAGACTAAAAGAATGCTCGGATACTAACCCCGCCCCTTCCACTGGGAGTACATAAGGAGGACTTACCCAGCATTCCCCCTGTTCTTTTTTTCTGTCTGTCGACAGAATCTGGATGTGGATGCTGGTGCTGCTCCTGCTGGGCTTGAGTGGCTTTTTCTCCTGTTTCACCCCATCCGGCTGCCTGGCTGTGCGGTTGGGGTGTTTGGTTCCTTGCCTCCCGGACTGCTGGGCTTGCTGGGAGGCTTGGTTTTCGGTCGGCTCTTTGTCTTCCCTACATGACGATTCCTGACGGCCCTTTGCGGCTGGTGGGCCGGCCTCCCGGGTCCTTCCGGGTTGCTTGCTCCTCTTCCTGTGGCTTGGCCGGGTGGATGTCGAGCATTTTTTACCTGCCTTCCTGTCTCCTCCCCAGCCTTGTGGGGGTGCGTTTGCTGCTTTGGTCTGCCGGCGGCTTCGTGTGGAAGGTGGTGATGGGGGGGCCTTGTTGCTGTGTGGAGTCCCCCAGGGTGAGTCCCGCATAGCGGTTTGTTTTGTGACTATTACTTCCCATCAGGCAGTGCACGTACATCGCTCTGGGTTTATTGCCACTCAGACCTCCCTTGGCTGCGTTACTGTTCAATCCCCGTGTGAGGTGCTTTCCTTCATGCGTTGTAATATGATATGAAGAGACGGCGGTCTGCGGCTGGTGTCTGCTATGTAATGTAGTGACTGAAACGCATACAGCATTATTGGAAATACTTCGCGCACCGGCCCGAGACGGTGCCGCGTTGCTATCATTCATTTTAAAACGGTGACACGGGACGTCTGTTTGTTTGTGGTTTGGCCTTTTCCTGCTGCCTCCCTGCAATACGCTCCGCCTTCAGGTGTGGTGTCTGTTGCTTGGTGGTTTTCAGAGTCTCCGGTTGTTGGCGGTGCTCTGTGTGGCCTCTTTTTACTGCGCGGGAGCGGCTTGCATTTCACCTCATGTTGTTTGGTTCGTGCTCCTCGTTGTGCATGTCTGCCATTGTGTAGCCGATGGCCCGTGCCAGTGGTTCTGAGGTGTTTCCGGGACGCGTGCATGCAGTTTTAGGCGCTGTTCTCCTCTGTTGTTCTTCCTGAGCTTTTCGTCAGTACGGACACTTCGTGGGCGTTCCCTCTGTCCATTCTTTTTTCGGACTCCCCCTGTGCTTGGTCCTGGTTCTCCTGTGTTCACGTTCCTGCCGCGGCCATGCGCTAGGCTGTGTTCCTGCCTAATTGTGTGTGCCTTGCTGGTGTCAGGCCTTCCTTTGTTTCCCTGCACTCCTTTTTTGGCGTTTCCATGTGTACCATTGGGTTGGGTTCTGGTTGCCATCTTTTTTTGGCGCCTGGGGCCTCCGTCGGTGCGTCCATTTGCTATATATGTGGTGGCGTGCCGGTGGGTTGTACTCTGTGGCTTGTAGGGTGTGTATCATGTTGCTGGGTCTGCTTGGCACACTCGCTTACTCGAGCGGGCGCGAACCGGCTGGGATGGCCTTTGCCGGTGTGTGCGAGCCCTGTGGCTACTCCCACTTCGTTGCTTTCTCTGGCTTCTGGTTGGCTAGGTGTTCGTATGTACGGTGTTCCTGCCATGTTGCATTTCCGTGTGCCTGGTGCGGTTCCTCTCGGTTGTCTGGTAGTATGGTTGGGTGCTATCTGCTGCCGTATGAGTTCGGCACTTGCTTGGCTGCTCGGTTGCTCTGCTTCCGGCTGTGCATGCCTGTGTTCGCATGCTTTTCTGGCTCATGTGTACTGGCACTTGTTGCTTGTGCTTGTGCTGCGCGCTTGGGGGCTAGTCCTTGTGGCTCTGCTCTGGCGGTGTTCTTTTTCAGTGCTCGGTTGGTTGTCCTGGGACTTCCTGGGGCTGGCTTGTCTCCTGCTTGGGGTCGCCTGCTTAGGTTTCAGGATGAGGTTGGGTTCCTCTTTTTCTGCTTCCCCGGGCTGCTGGTTCTTGGTGGGCGCTGTGGTGCTGGTCTGACCTGCTTTCGGGGTCCGTCTCTCTTGCTGGTGTGCTTCGGGGTACCCTGTTCGGTCCTCTTTGGTCCCCGCTGCTGCGTGGTTTTCTGGGCACCACATCTGCTCTGGTGCCTCGGTGGCTTCTGGCTCCCCTGGGGTGTCTTGTGTTTGGCCTCTTGTCTGGTGGCTGTGCCTCCTCCTTCGGCCTTTCCTCCCTGCTTCCTGTGGTCTTGTCTGGTATCAGTGGTGCTTCTGGGTCGGTTGTGTTTTGATGCCTGGCTGGTTTCCTGGGTTCTGTTGGCCTCCGCTGGGTCTGTTCTGGCCTGCGGTGTTCTTCTCCGGCTTGGTTCACTGTGGAAGGGGGTGCTTGTCCCTGCCTTTTCTGGTGGTTCTTTTTGCCGGGGCTGTGCTTCGGTATATCCCTGTTCTCTTGTTGTTCCGGGGTCCGTGTTTTCGGTCCTCCTGGTCTGCTGGCTTGGGGCTGCTTCTGCTTGGCCATCAACGGTGTCTCCTTGTGGTTGCCTGTTGCCTTCTGCCTTCCTCCCTGCTGACTGAGGTTGTGGCCTCTTAACTCTGTCGGTGTCTCTTTGGGGGTCTGTCGGCTGCTCCTGTTTCCCTGCTTGCCTTCTCTTGGGTTTCCGTTTGGGCATCGCCGGGGCTGTTTGCTCTCTGGCTTGTGCTCTGCTGTGGCCTTCCCTTCTTTGGCCTTCCCCTATTGTGGGTTGGGCCTTCGGGTCCTTCTGGTTGTGCGGGTTGCTTGGCTTCGGCTTGGCTTCCCGATTGCTGTGTCCTCAGTTGCCGTTTTCTGCCCTGGTGGTTCGTCCCCTTCTCATGCCATTTCTTAGGTTGTGCTGGGCTGTGGGGTTTGGTTTGCTTGTGCTTTCCGCCCTGGCTTCTGTTGCCTCTGTGGTTGGGATGTTTTTGTGTTTCCTCTCCCCTGGTGGGTTGGGGTTTCCATGCTGTGATGTTGGATCTTCCCGCTCCTTCGGGTCCTATTGGGGTTGTTGGCCCTCAGTCTTTGCTGGCCTGTGTGTTTTGCCCCTGCCTTCTGCTTGGGATGTCTGGGGTTGTCTGTGCCTGGCCTGTCTATGGTTGGGCTTGTCTGGGCTGGTGTTGGTTCCCTTGGGGTTCCCTTGCCCTGGTCTTGGGTTCTCTGGGTTGTTTGCCCATTACATTGCACTCCTTCTCTGGTGTTTGGGGTGTGCCCTCTTCGGGCTGCGGCTTCCTGCTCCGGTTTCTGCAGGTTTGCAGTTGGGGTGTTCTGCTGGGGCTGTGTTCTTAGGTTCATGTGCTTCCTCCTGTTCCCTTTTCTTCTTCGTTTTCCGGGGTCTCATTGTCCTGGTTGGTTGCTCTTGTCGGTTCTTCTCTGGTCGGGCTCCTGGCGGTGCTGGTTCTCTTGGGGCCTTGTTTCCTGGTCGGTTTCGGCCTGATGGTTTTATGGTTCCTGCTGGGTCTGCTTCCTTCTGGCTTTCGGGCCTGGTGCGTTGGCTTCCGGGTGTTTGTTCCTCTTTCCCCGGTGCCTTGGCTTTCCCTCTTTTCCCTGTCCCGGAGCTCTGTCTTGCCTTCTTGGCTGGGTGCTGCCGGGATGTGGGCTGCTGCTGGCCCTTTTGTTTTTCATGGGGCCTGATGCTCTTCTGGGAGGTTCCGGGGTTTGTTCTCTGGTCTCTCTGGGGAAGTGTCTTTGCTTCCCTTCTCTTCTGGTTTGCCCTTGGTGGGCTTCTTGACCTTTTTTTCCATGGGTCTATTTGGTCGTCTTTTGTTGGGGCTTCACGTTTCTTGGGCCTCCTTGTCCGCTGGGTGTTTCTTTTCTTTCGGGGCCTGCGTTCGGCTGTCGTGGGTTCTCTGTGCCTGGGTTTGGCTCCTGTTGCCCTGTTCTGGCTTGCTGGCCTGGTGGGCCTTGGATTTTCGCTTTGGGTGGCCGCCTCGCAGTTTTGTTCTTGCCGCGGTTGGCTTGTGTGTCCTTGCTCCCCCCTTCTCTGGTTGCCTGTGGGGTGTTCATGCTGTGGGCTTGTGCCCTTGGTGGTTGTCGGACTGGTCATCGGAATGTTCTCCAGTTGTTTTTTTGGGTGCTTTCGGGTTTGGTGGGGCTCCCTCCTGTCTGGGTGCTCTGCCTTGGGTTTTCGCTGGTTCTGCCTTTTGCTTCTGGCGGTGGCTGCCTTGGTGTGGTTTCCTGGGTTGGCTTCTGTTTAGTCTGGGAAGGCCGGCTTTTCTGCTTTGGTATTTCTCCATAAGTATTGAATGGGACGAGGACATAAGGGACCTGGGGGTAATGCTCTATTACTTACCGGTAATCTTCATTACTCCGGGTCCCGTTGTCCTCGTCCCACTCATATGCCCCGCCCTCCCTCCTGGACGGCCGGCCTTCCGTTTGTGGGCTTGGTTGTTCAGGGGGAATGCTGGGTAAGTCCTCCTTATGTACTCCCAGTGGAAGGGGCGGGGTTAGTATCCCAGCATTCTTTTAGTCTTTTTTCTGTCGGGAGATGGTTATCTCCATAAGTGTTGAATGGGACGAGGACAACGGGACCCGGAGTAATGAAGATTACCGGTAAGTAATAGAGAAGTATTTCCTCGCATTTTTTCAAAGTGGAGATAGGAAATAATGATTTTACTCTCTTCAAGTCTTGTGCAGGAAACGAATAGCAAAGCCTATAAAGTGAAATAACAGTTGTGTTTTAATGGGAAGGCACACTAACTCCAATGTGTAGTGTCCCCTATTTTTATACATTATTAACACAGCACAGCTTAGCTTTGAATTATGAATATATGAAAATAGGCTTTCCTTACTTGGCAAAGGCACTTTTCTCTGCTTTATGTCACTAAAGTGAATTGAAACTGCAGCCCAGAAAGAGCACAGTTGCGCTCTTGGAAGACATATATATTTGTCATATATGTGGGTGGTGTAACTACACACTCCAGCCCACGTATGCCATATAACTTCAACTACCCAGGTGTATTTTCTGTACTATCTAAAACGATCTTACATTACAGCTACATAGACCAATTGGGTGAAACCAATTTTCCCAACGCCATTTTAGGGCCAGAGCACATGCATGTGGCACTGAATAGCAGTGTCATAGTGTATAAAGTCCTAATATCAGCAAAATTAGCATCACCATGCAGAAAAGGTGAGTTTGATACAAGTATATACACAGAATCCACAATTTAATAATACTACATTTCAGCAGCAGTCCATATATGAATTTTCACACAAAGTTGTCAACACTGTCTTCTCTCTTAAAATCGGTAGCCTCTGTTTATTAACCCCACTGTACCATAGCTGGGTCAGAGTATTAGTTCATCTTCATTTACCACTGTAAGTGTGATCCTTCATGATGAAACCGCAGGTCAACTATCACATGGGACAGTGAAAATCCAATGATTGACCACATTCCATCTCTCTTTGAGGTCATCAAAATTTGGGAATTCTTATAATTATATTAATCATGACGCAAAAGACCGAATTATTTTCACACATTGGCAGACAGTTGTGCTTTCAACTGTTTTTAGCAAATAATATGGCAACAAATTATATTGGTTGAAATATTTTCCAGAAATTCCCATGCAGTATTACCTCTTACATCTACTGCCAAGCTGCATTACATATATTGCTATATATTACATAAATACCACCAGTGGGAAAGATACATTTTTGAAAATATTTATGCTAACTTTACATCCACACTTCCCTTACCCCTTCAGTCCTAATTAAGAAAGACCCTTTCTCTGTGTAAAGGTAGCTTATAGCTTACCATAGTTTAGCATGGCATATATATTTTCACACATATTCACTATACAGTAGATATTGTGCCGCTCGTAGGCTTGGACAATTGGATTTCTACACTCCCGTAATCACTATCTGGTTTGGCGCAGCAGTCAAGGGGGTAACGGAACCTTCACTGAGGAGTTCTTTTCTATTGGGAAATTTAGATCGGGACTGCGAGGTCCAGGGGGCCTTGCGTTCTGATTATTGCCAGCAGCTGGGGGCCTCTTCCCGATCTCCTCCCCCTGACTATTTTAGCCACGCTCAGTAACGCGTGAGCAGGACGCGAGCGGGGCGCAGACTGGGGCGAAGCCCGGGCAAAGGGCGGGCCCGTTTAAGCCCGTTCAAGCACGGGCAAGACCGGACCAGGCCCCCCTTCCCTGGCCTGTGCTCTATGGCCAAGAACGTGGCCATGTCATCAAGGGAGTTGAGAAGTACAGCCACGCCATCAATCCCTATGGTTGCAGGTACCCTCGATAGCTTTCTTATTAGGGCTAATTCTGTGGTGAATAACGAATTGAATATCTTGGAAAGACGGCTTTCGGATGGGATTGAAAGCACCAGAAGATCTTCTCTGGGTCTAATGTCAACTGCTAGAAGCCTGGAGAATCTGGATGATTCCCATACTGCCCTCATGGATAGTATTGATCAAACGATAGAATCTGTCCTGCAAGAACTCAGGACTAGTACATCTTCACGTCGAGATTCGCTCCAGCCTATTCCCGAGAGTCTACCTGCCCCTATTACTGATCCTGCTTTGATTGCTGTAGGCAGTTGTAAATTAAAGATATTCTGTGTACGCGGGTCTCGGGAGGGTGCTGTTCCAAAAAGGAAGGGAGGGAGGAGGCTTAAGGGAGGAAAAAGGGCTAAAATAGATCGCCCCTTTGATAACCCAGTGATTATGTCACTCCCAGCGGATAGTTCGTCAACTCTAAGTTCCAATGTAACCCCCGTTTTACCTGACCCTGTACAAACACCGTCGCTATTACAGCCTTCTCCTGTTATTTTTGAAAAGGGGTTCGGAGGGGGGGAGATCACTTAATTAATGACCTCACCAACGTCTTGAAGGAATTTTTTGTCCCTTTGATGGACAGATTTGATACTATTGATGCTAGGCTTAAAAAAATAGAATTGGTCACTAGAGACATTGAGAATTGCCTGAGGACTAAGGGAAGCACTCAAAGTGTGGCCACAATAAATATGGTTGATCCCTCTTTGCTTATTTCTACTGGTCTGATAAATTCCATGACAGGAACACAACCTACTCTAGCAGGAACATCTCTACCATTACCTAACCCCCCACACCCTTCTACTGTAACGCCACTACCCTCCCATGGGCAACCATACTCTGGTGTAAGGAATTCTAACCTGGTAGCTAATCCCAATTTAACTAAATCAGGGAAGATTCCGAATGAGATTGCTGGCCGTACTATTCAAGACTTAGGTAGTCTAAGTTGGAAAAACGTAGTAAATCTTCCCCCAGAGGCAGCACCCTACGTAAATATTCTAAGTGGTGTTCCTGAGCTCACTAATTCTGCATTAGAATCCTGCGATTCTTTAAAAAACAAAGTGATCAGCTGGTTGAATACCCACAGACCCCTCCCCCCAAATATGAGAGGTGATTTGTTGATGGTCAGGAGGGTCAATTGGTTGGGACATACTGTGAAGAAAATGAAGGGTGACTGCATTTTGGTGAATTTTAGAAATCCACAAATTGTCTCTTATATCTGTAATTGGTTGGGTAGTAAGGAAGGTACATCTATCCAACCTCTCCCACTGTCCTTTTTTTTATCCCCCACGAAATAATTGCATCCATCCAGGGATTGATGACGAATGGACAAGGGTGGGACCTAGTCGTCAAGGCAGAACGCACAGGTATATCCGGCACGAGACACCTAATTTAGGTGATTATTCATGCACTAATAGGTACAGCTGCCTTGAGCAAGTAGATTGACTCTGTGGGGAGGACGGCATTGGAGGAGTTGAAGGTGGGAGTCCTCATTTAGCGCAGCCGGGGACACTGTCAGTTGCCCCTGGCAGTGGGCATCCACTACAAGGTCATTTATCTTCTGGTCTGGTGAACTCAATAAATGAAGGTTCTTTTTTGCAACCCCGTGATTCCCCTCCTGGCCCATCTGTACTAAAAATTCTTTCCTGGAATGTAGCAGGCCTTGATAACAAGCTGGCCTGCCCTGAATGGGGTTTATTTATAGATCATCATGATATTTGCTTCTTTCAGGAAACATGGGCGAGGGAAGAGCTATTACGTCTGGGATATGCCTCATTCTCAGTCCCCGCTAGGTGGGGAGGAAAGGGTCGACCGTCAGGGGGTCTAATAATCTGGGTTGCAACCCATTTGGCCTGCAGAGCCAGAGCCTTGGACACAGGGACTGACGATGTTCAGTGCGTGTTTCTGGAGTGGCGGACTGGCTTCAAACTCGCTGTGGTTAATGTCTATTCTAGACCTGTGAGCCCCTCCGCTGAGTCAGGGGCCATCGAAGAGTTATCCACTGTTCTGACTAGAATCCCTGAGGGTGTTATGTTCGTGGTGGGAGGAGATTTCAACTCCCACTTTGAGCCTCTTGAAGGGTTGTTGGATGGTACAAATCAGGAGGAGGATGATTTTTGGAAAATTCCACCTGTTGTAGGGCCAACTGGGAGGCACGACTTGACTAAATTTTTGTACAGTGCAGGGCTTGGAACAGAGTTTTAGATTTTAGGGTGGTTCCTAGGGGAGAGAGCGACCATAATCCCTTGATTTTGGATTTCTCAGCACCAGAAGTTTGCAAGGGCAGACTTCGATTGCTCTCTGGTACATCTAGCAGGGTTACCCTCTCTAGTAATAGACGTAGGGTAAGATGGGATAAGTTGGTTGTCAACCCCGAGGAAATTTCTGAACTCTATGCTAGGGTTAGTCCAGTACTGGCTGATGTGGCTGCCCTTATTGAACAACAGCCTGTGTCTGACTTCTTTGAAAGACTGGGAGATTTTAACAAGTTATTATTTCTTAGTCTCTCAGATATCTTCAGTCCCTCAGGCCCTTGTGGGAAAAGGATACAAAGGAAGGTATCCTGGTATAACAGGACATGTAGACTAGCGAAAAATAACGCAAGCAGGGAAATTATTCAACAAAGGAGGCAAGTATATCGGCAGCTAATCTACCATGCCAAGCTTGAGTGGGGGAACGAGAATTGGGCTAGGTTAACAACAGCCCTAGCAGCTAAGGATGCACGGAAGTTTTGGCAGATTGTGACCACAGGCTCAGTTGATCCCAACCCAGCAGTAATGCCGAACATTGCCGCAGAGGTATGGGAAGAACATTTTAGCACTTTGTACAAGGGGGACAACTCCTGTTTAGAGGTCCCTCCGGGTGATAGGTTGATGAGTTACGTCATTGGTTCAGAAGCGATCACTTTTACCCTGGGTGAGGTCCAGGTTACCATATCTAAACTTCCTGCGGGCAAAGCACCAGGGTTGAATAGGGTCCCGGGAGACCTTTATAAACATGAACCCATGGTTTGGGTGCCCTATTTATTAACAATATTTAACGCTATTTCTGGTGGTATGGCGATCCCTCACACTTGGCTGGGGGCAGAGGTAGTACCTATTTTTAAGAAGGGGTCGCCTCTGCTACCAGCCAATTACAGGCCAATCAGCCTAATAGATGTAGATCAGAAACTCTTTGCAAGGCTGATTTTGGATCGCCTGCTGGATTGGATAGAGGTCTCTGAGATTCTAAGTCAGTATCAGGCGGGCTTTAGAAAGAGTGTATCCACCATTGACCAGATTTTTAGACTGGCTTTGCTTTTTTGGAAAACGGCTAAGGTCGAGGGCGGCTCACTATATACTGTCTTCGTAGACCTGCGTGCGGCCTTCGATCTGGTTCCACGTAGGAAACTTTGGAATGTTTTACGGGACTTAGGAATACCAGCCCCTCTTCTGGATATCATAATACGTCTCCACACTCACAATTTCGCAAAGGTCAGGTGTGGGAGAGGAGGCAATTTGTCATTAGCTTTCCCGTTGACAGGGGGGTTAGGCAGGGTTGCGTTTTGGCGCCAACCCTGTTCTGCCTCTACGTAAACGGAGTTATCTCCCACCTGAACGCGGTCCCTAACAGAGATGCACCAAAGCTTGGTGGTACAAGAATATCAGCGATTATGTTAGCTGATGATACCCTCTTACTCGCTAAAACACCAATGGGTATCCAGCGAGTTTTGGAGGGTTTTGTCTCATTTTGTTATGATAGGGGGCTGGAAATTAACACGGCCAAGACGAAATTTATGATTTTTAATCCTCCAAAGACATCCCGCCCAAATCCTGTCATAGACGGTGTGAGCCTTGAAAGAGTACAGACGTTCGAGTATTTGGGTCTGACTCTTAATGAAAATATGACCTGGGCTCAACACCAGACCAAATCCCAATTTAAGTTAATTTAAAAGGCGGGGGGGATTATTAAACTGTGGAATATGTCCACGACAAAACCCATTGGGCCCACCTCGAAATCTACAAATTGCAGGCGCGTGGGGCAATAGTCTATGGTGGTGAATTGTGGGGTCAAAAGTGTGCCCCTGCAATTACTGCCACGGAAAACAAGTTTTTCTTAGGCAATTAGTTTCCCTGCCTATTAGTTCACCCCTTCTTCCCCTCAGGCTTGATCTGGGAATAAGATCACTAAAGGAGGAATTGGGCCTGAAGCCTTTAACTTTTTGGAGGCGCCTATGGGTAACCCCTGAACTTTTTAGCTATAGGCAAGAGCTTAAGGAATTATTGAAAATTCCAAAGATATGGAAAATCCCCTGGCTAAAATACATACAGCAGGAATTTGAGAGGTTGGGTTGCCCTTTACTGTGAAAAAACCCGGAAGAGTCTTGTAAAAATTTATCGCAGGAAGACCTGGTTAATACGTATTATGACTATAATCTGTCTGCTTGCTTATTGAACGATCAAATGGGGATAATGTCCAGCACATTCACAGCAACGAAAGATTATTATAAGATGGAGACTGTTTTGGATGACATTAGTCACATTGGTATAAGGAAACTCTTTCTCCAATGGAGATATACCTCCCTACCAATTAGAGCCCTTACTGGTAGATGGCATCCATCTACCAGCAAAAATTGTCCTGTCTGCACTGAGGAGTTGGAGAATGATATTCATGTTATGTCCTTCTGTCCTTCCTACTTGAAGCCTAGGAAGAAGTGGATCATTCCCCTATGCAGAAATTGGGGGATTAGGCATTGCTTGCTTTCTTATCGAATATTAAAAACTGACCTATCCCCATTAACTGTTTTTGCTGTAAGCAAATTTTTAGCTGCCATGTAGAATATTAGAAGAAATTTTGTGGTAAAATGAGACTTGGTGCATCAATGTTTAGTTCTAGGTGCATGAAGCTTATTAATGAGGAGTGGGATTTCCGTTGATTCTCTGTATAAATGCAGAAATTGCTATGATTAATAATTGTGATGGAAAAATGTATTTTAGATTTTATTCCATAACCTGTAATGATTTGTTTGGTAATGTACTGTGATTTCTTTTATGACATTTTAAGTCGAAATAAAGATAATAATGAGATATAGTTTTTTATTTTTTACTTTTCCACACAACAAATATTTATTTGATCCTGAAATCCCTGCTATTGCCAATAATTCAAACAACGAGGCAACTGTTCAGAAACTACACACACACTTTGATTACGAATTTAAATTACACATTTATTTGGATTAGTTAGCTATTGATTTGCAAATTCTGTCCTAATGCGTGGATGCATTTCCTTTGTTCTATCACATTTTGTTTTTTGGCCAGTACTACACACATCGCAGTAGCTTATTTGTTCATTAGTTCAGCCCAGAAGGTTTTCTTTTGTCTGAAGGGAGATTCTCTATTGCACCAGTGTTTATCTCCAGTGTGCTTTCAGGCAGCACGGTGTATTGGATAACATTTAATTTAACGTGCTAGATATAGAGCTCAGTAACACATTATTCAGAAGTGTTCAGTTCAAGTGGAATCAGTGAATTATGAAAATCCTCAAGATATAAAACATATCATTTTTCTGTCTAAAACCATTAGTTCAAGTCTGAGTTCAAGTGCCTTACCAAATTTAATAAGTACGATGAAGAAACCCAAAGACAGTAAATGTGTGGTTATCAGACACGGGTAAATGTTGTGTGCTCTTCTTTATGGAAATGTGGAAATATTGTGTTGCAATAGAAAATAATTGCGTGATCCCTAATAGCAGCAAAACGCATGTGGTAACTAATCACACATACATTTGGAAAATTAAGAAAAAACGAATACTGCTAGTTGGTCTGTATTTATGTACAATGAAGCCTAAAGCAGGGAAACCCCAGAGCCCAAATTTAGTAAAATAGTTACTGCATCACTTACTGCAGGTGTTATCTCCGATTCCCTGCCAGCCTTCAATTGACCCTAATAATAGTTACTGAACTCTCCCAAGAGAATTTAATGTCCAAAATGATTTTGAAAGAAACATAAATATAATTGAAAACAACAGCATTATTTGAATGTGTAGGTATTTTTTCTTTCATTGTTACAACTGTACAAATGATGTGAAGATCAGAACTTGTGCAAACAATGTAAACAACCTATAGTGTGATTTTATATGTCAAATAATGGTAGACAATACATTTTAAAAGAGTGGAGCATTGGAGGGTTGGCTGTAGGCCGGCAAAGTAACTGACTGCGATGGGCTGTATAATTGATTTTTGTTGGAGCACGTTTTGAGTCACTGTTTTATAAAGTTGTGTCAGCACCTGAATGATTCCATGCTCACTGGTCCCAGGGAGCTTGGGAAAGAGTCTGACCTGTGGCTCAGAGAGTCCAAGAGGTACCAGAGGGTAACCACACGTAGGGGGGGTCAGGGTCCCAGTAAAAGGTTATTAATGAGAATCCCTTATGGGTATAAATGCCTGACAAGGGGCAAGAGTCCCTACCCACTTCCTAAAAGCTGAATGGTGGGGACCCAGGTGGGGAAGAACCCTTTTACAGATAATTTTCACAGAATATTACATTTGTCCTTGGCTTGCATTTGAATAATTTTACTGTTGTTATTGAGTGGTTAGTTTTGTTTCTAATGGTTGTGTTGGACTTGGCCCTTCTGGCAGGTTCACCCCTGAACTTTTTTGCTTTTTACTGGTGACTTGGTGTGGTGATTTTTTGGTTTCTGCGCACTTTCCCTGTGTCCCAGGCTAAAGTGCGTGCGCGCTCTGAGTGCATGTGGTGAGATAGGCCTGCCCTCCCATTGGAATGCATGGGGAATGTATGTGTCCCTAGTAGTTCCTGATGCGTGGGGTGTGCAGGCCCGAGTTTGGTATGTGCGGACTCGTGTGATTGAATGCTGCGCGGTGATGTGTGCGGCGTGCATGTACCTAGTGTGGAAGTGCCACTTCTAGAAGTGGGCACTTCGGTGTGCAGTGTAAAATGTGTGCCTTGTCGCGTGATTGGCTGGTTGAGGTCATGTGACGGGCTAGGGATTCCCCAGAGTCAGGATGAGTCACCCAGTGGTGAATGGGGAGATCAGCAGCTAGATGGGTGGGAGGAGTACACCTGGGTCCTGAATAGGGCAGGGTTTTTCCCTCACAATGTTGGCTCCGCCCCCTGTGGTGCGACTGATGACCCTAGCCCTGCCAGTGAATAGAGTGAGGGGCTGAGCACATCAAGGGTGCTCCCCAACCAGCTGCGACTGGTTTTCCCCCTCACCCTGAACCCAGAACAAAGGGTTTTTACTGTATAAAAATGGGGCTGTGTCCCCACAGAAACTGTTCTCTTCCAGGATTCTGCCTGAGGGGGCTGCTGCTGCTGCTGGGCCAGAGGACCGCCACTTGGACTACCTCCCTGCCTGGAGGCCCAGTGAGCTGGCTCTGGGCCCAGCCTTGCCCCCTGCCTACCTTCCTAAAACTCTGCTGGACCTTGTTTTTATCCCTAAGCGCCTGGGAGCGCTTTTCTTTGGCTTATAGCGCTAGGAGCGCTTTATTTGGACCCCCAGCGCTTCTAGAGCGCTTTCACTTTTGGCCGTAGCGCTAGGAGCG
The DNA here is from genome assembly GCF_964204655.1 of Triturus cristatus. NCBI lineage: Eukaryota > Metazoa > Chordata > Amphibia > Caudata > Salamandridae > Triturus > Triturus cristatus. The sequence continues at coordinate 427,826,627 of NC_140580.1, read as the reverse complement.
CTTTATTTCTGGAGGCCGGTGCCCACCCGGCATTTGACCCGCTTAATTGATTATTTTTACAGCGGGAGCCCACCCCGCTGTTGATGCCGTGTACTGCGCGGGTGCCTACCACGCTTATTTAATTATTTGGTTGGCGGGTGCCCACCCCGCATTATTGCGACCTCGAGCGGGTGCCCACCCCGCTCGTATGATAAAGGACGAGGGAGCCTACCCCTCATTGTCACCGCATCACCGCCGCAGCCCGAGCCGCAGAAAAGGGAAGTGACGCCGGACTCTGGGGAAGCCACGGGGTTGCCCGGCAACCGGGACTCCAACCGCCACGTCATCCCGACGCTGAGCGGAAGTAGGAAGTACCGGCTCCCGGATCCCCAGCAACGAGGAAAAGAGCCCTGTGCATGCTGCTGCCTCCAGATCCGACGGTCCCGGTGAGTGGGGGCCAGAGGGGGATAGAGCGCCTGGGCTCCGTGCGAAGACGCAGCGTCAACTGAAGCAGCCTCCAAGGTCCCCAATCTGCAGGGTGAGTGGCGCTCCATGTAAGGGTGTGTCGGGGCATGATTTTCGGTGCCCGCTCCGTGAGTAAATCAGGCACTGCGGGCGCAGGGCTCATCCCTCCTTCCCGCTGCCCCGCCTGACAGGGGGGCAGCGGCAGCACTTTTGGGGGCATTACTTGTTTCAGAGCGCTAGTGCGCTCCAACGACGGGGGCTACATTGGTTTTAGAGCCCAGAGGGGCTCCCACGTTACCGGGCATCATTACTCTAGAGCCCTGAGGCTCCAACGGGGCCATCAGTAGTTTAGAGTCCAGAGGGACTCCAACGACGGCGCATTGTTTATTTAGAGCCACGAAGGCTCTAGGGGGCATTTCTTGGGGGTAGAGCCCAGAGAGGCCCCCCCCCGTAACTGCGATATTTGTGTTACAAGGGCACAGTGGTGCCCACGCTCCTTTCCCAGCTGCCCAGCACTTAGTGGGCAGCTGCAACGTGTAGGTTGTGCCTCGCGCGCCCTGGTCTGCGCAGTCGCGCCCTGACTTTGCTGGGACATAGGGCGTCCTAGCCCGACAAGGCCAGTTGGCCTAGGGACTGCCACAGGTGGTGGCGAATGTGAGTTTTGCGCTATTGTTCCTTTCCTGCACCCCTGGATGTATTTTTATGCGTCATGTGCCTTGTGTTTACACCTCTGAATGTTTTTATGCGTCATGTGGAATGTGCGTTTACCCCTACAGGTATTGTGATACTTAGGTGGTTATTTCTCCTAGTACAGGTGGTGCTAGTGAGGTCCTGGTTCCCTGCGCGATATTTTCCTAAGGTGGTTAGGGTTGCGTAGGTGGTACTTACCTGTTACCAGTAGTTACTGGTTGTGTGCTACATGTTCTATTTTTAGTGCTACAGTGATTGTATGTGCTATGTTCTAAAGTATTATTCCTATATCCTATGTGCTAATTTCTACAAAGTGCTAATTCCTGACAGTGGTCCATGTGGCCCTGTCCCCTGTACATATAATCCCTTGTAAATTCTGCCCGTGCCTGTTGGCACATTGTAAAGTGTGTGTTTTTATCTAATGTGTTTGGTTTAATACAAAGGCTATTTTTATATAATACCTTGTGTGGAGTTTCCTTTGTGGTGGGCCTTGGGTGTTGTTGCTGGGTGCGCGCGCAAACGCTTTACACATCGCCTCCGGGATAAGCCTGACTGCTCGTGCCAAGCTACCAAGGGGGTGAGCAGGGGTTATCTTTGGCGTGTAACTCCTCAGCCCTGACTAGAGTGGTGGTTTCTGCCTGGCTTTGGCGCAAGCCCTAGCCAACCAGAAATCCCATTTCTAATGTTGGTGATCAGCGGTGGGATTTGGACTTGCGTTTGCGCTGTACCGCAGCGGCAACTGGCCGCACTATAAAACTCTGCATTTAGATAAACACATGGTATAGGGATTATTGTTCTAAGTTTGTTTTTAATTGTCATTTCTTTGGAAATGTGTTTTTGTGCACTGTGAGTTAGGTGTCCCTAGCTCGGGAGGGTAGATCATCCCCCTAAGTGCATTGTGTTTTCTGGATTCACCAGAGGGTGGGATCCAGTGGTGGCAGCGTAATAGTGTCCAGTACATTTGTCCCCCGCCTTGCGCCCAGAGTTGGTACCTGTGTCACGTGGTGGTCAGGTTGAGGAATCAGGGGTGGTAGAAACTGCCTTACCAGTCCGAGGGGAGGGTTGTGTGTGTGGATGAATGGTGTGTGGCACTAGGCAAGTGAGTGTGAGTTCTCTGGGATAGAGAGCTTGCTGAATCCTTTGTGAATTGTGTACTCCTGTGTTAAACGCAGACCCCTAGGTTCCCTGTGTGATCTTTTCTCTAGAACGTCTGCCAGAATGGAGCCTGCTTTTGATCCCAGTGATCTAGTTTATTACAGTATGCAGGAGTTGGAAAGGTTCTGTAGAGAGAGAAACATAGGGGTGAGAGAGTCAGACACTGTGTACGAACTGAGGAACCACATGATTGGATGGCAAACAGGTGAATGGGAACGTGAGCGCAGGGAGGAAGAAAGGGCCCGGCCCTCACACCTGGAGGGTGGTGGGTCTGTGGGGAGCCCTGAAGATTCAGAAGAAGATGACAGTACATGGACGCCAGTAGAGAGTGAGGACCCCGTAGGTAGGGAGTCCCTTGCTGGGTCCAGCGTAGGAGATAGCGCCTCATCCCTTTCCCTGTCCCCTGAGCACAGTGGTAGTTTTCTGGATTCCCCAGTGAGGGTGGAGTCCAGTGGTGGCAGCGATATAGAGTGCAGTACAGAGAGTCCCATTCCCAGTTCCCCGAGTATGGTACCTGTTTCCCAAGAGGAGGAGTATAGGTTGAAATTCAGGGGCAGTAGGAAACTGTCTCACCAGTCTTGGGAGGAGTTTTTGGAGGGATGTAATGAGGCACTGTCTGATTGGGTGGAGCAGAACTCGGAACGTACTTATAACGGCCTGTATGATCTGGTTCTCAAAGAACACCTGCTCAGTTGTTGTGTGCCAGGGTTGCGCCAACACCTGTTGGGGTGTGGATTGTCTGAGCCATTTGAGCTTGCAGAAAAGGCAGACCATTGGGAAGGTGCTAGAGGTCCTCTAGAGTCATTAGTGAGTGATTCCAACAATAGTGGGTCAGAGATCCTCCAGCCCAGCGTGGTGGAGGAGGCTCAGTGTAGCCCAGCTAGGTCCCAGGATAGCGAGGAGGGTGTAGGGGCTCACTGCCTGGCTCAGTGGAGCAGGAGTGAGGGGGTGACCGAGGGTCCCCAGACGCCCGAAACCCTGCCTCAGGACTTGGATGGTTTCATGAGGGAACACCAAGTTGGGGACCTAGGCTGTCCTGTTAGTCCACTTGAGGAAGATCTCTTAGTGAGTAGAGGACCTAGAGCGCCTGTAAACAGGGCTCCTGTGGTTCTGGAGTCTGGCAGTACCGCTCCAGTAGGGAGGGTACAGGAGTCCAGCGTGAGGAGTGATTGGGGGATGAGTTCCCCAGTGGAAGAGCCGGTGGGTCAGGGACCACCCAGTTGGGCTAGGATCCCGTGTAGTGACCAGGGTGACACCACTTCTGTTCTGGGGGATCTCCGCGCACTGTCAGGTGGACAGGGGACGGGGGATCAGCGCCAGACAGACAGTCACTCGACATATGTGTCGTTTGTGAGCCTCAGGGGGATGGATTGTAAATCCCCAAAAGTCCTGGAGTGCCAGGCGATTATTCCACCAAAGGTTCTAGGCCGGAGATTGGAAGGCCAGGTTCGGGATCAGCCTGACCTGAAGGGTGGGACGTCTGTAATCAGCGTCCCGACCGGTTCTTCTTCCAGAGGTACCGCCCCAGTGGTAGGGAGCAGGGTTCTGGAAGGGGGTGCAGAGGGTGGGAGATCCCACCTCTGACCCTGGTGCAATCTGAGGGGTTAAACCCTGGGTTGGAATGGCGTTCTAGGTGTACCCCTCGCTGGAGGAGGAGGAACCCTAGGAGAAGAGGTAGGGGGAGGAGAGCCTTCCCTGAGACTCCTGGTCCGCCTGAGGGTGTAGACCCTAGGCTGGAGAACCAGTGGCAGTCTAGTCCTGTCTTGCAGAGAGGAAGAGTGGAGAATGGCCGCTATGTGCCAGGGGTTACTACCCCCCACTCTGTGATTAGGCAAGGACTGGTGGCACCTGGGTGGCCTAGGGCCTGGTCTTGGCCGCGGACAGCTTGGGAGTACCAGTGGGGTAGCCCAGTTGGTCCAGACAGTGGTGTTAGAAAGAATTCCATGGGTTCACCGTGGCGTAGAACCGGAGGGTGTCCCTGCAGTTGCGGGCCCGCGTCCGTGTTCTATCGCCCCAAGCAGGGAAGTCCATCACGGTGGTGATTGGTCTGCCCTGCGTTTTGGCTGGAAGGGGGTTGTGTTGGACTTGGCCCTTCTGGCAGGTTCACCCCTGAACTTTTTTGCTTTTTACTGGTGACTTGGTGTGGTGATTTTTTGGTTTCTGCGCACTTTCCCTGTGTCCCAGGGTAAAGTGCGTGCGCGCTCTGAGTGCATGGGGTGAGATAGGCCTGCTCTCCCATAGGAATGCATGGGGAATGTATGTGTCCCTAGTAGTTCCTGATGCGTGGGGTGTGCAGGCCCGAGTTTGGTATGTGCGGACTCGTGTGATTGAATGCTGCGCGGTGATGTGTGCGGCGTGCATGTACCTAGTGTGGAAGTGCGACTTCTAGAAGTGGGCACTTCGGTGTGCAGTGTAAAATGTGTGCCTTGTCGCGTGATTGGCTGGTTGAGGTCATGTGACGGGCTAGGGATTCCCCAGAGTCAGGATGAGTCACCCAGTGGTGAATGGGGAGATCAGCAGCTAGATGGGTGGGAGGAGTACACCTGGGTCCTGAATAGGGCAGGGTTTTCCCCACACAATGCTGGCTCCGCCCCCTGTGGTGCGACTGACGACCCTAGCCCTGCCAGTGAATAGAGTGAGGGGCTGAGCACATCAAGGGTGCTCCCCAACCAGCTGCGACTGGTTTTCCCCCTCACCCTGAACCCAGAACAAAGGGTTTTTACTGTATAAAAATGGGGCTGTGTCCCCACAGAAACTGTTCTCTTCCAGGATCCTGCCTGAGGGGGCTGCTGCTGCTGCTGGGCCAGAGGACCGCCACTTGGACTACCTCCCTGCCTGGAGGCCCAGTGAGCTGGCTCTGGGCCCAGCCTTGCCCCCTGCCTACCTTCCTAAAACTCTGCTGGACCTTGTTTTTATCCCTAAGCGCCTGGGAGCACTTTTCTTTGGCTTATAGCGCTAGGAGCGCTTTATTTGGAACCCCAGCGCTTCTAGAGCGCTTTCACTTTTGGCCGTAGCGCTAGGAGCGCTTTATTTCTGGAGGCCGGTGCCCACCCGGCATTTGCCTCGCTTAATTGATTATTTTTACAGCGGGAGCCCACCCCGCTGTTGATGCCGTGTACTGCGCGGGTGCCTACCCCGCTTATTTAATTATTTGGTTGGCGGGTGCCCACCCCGCATTATTGCGACCTCGAGCGGGTGCCCACCCCGCTCGTATGATAAAGGACGAGGGAGCCTACCCCACATTGTCACCGCATCACCGCCGCAGCCCGAGCCGCAGAAAAGGGAAGTGACGCCGGACTCTGGGGAAGCCACGGGGTTGCCCGGCAACCGGGACTCCAACCGCCACGTCATCCCGACGCTGAGCAGAAGTAGGAAGTCCCGGCTCCTGGATCCCCAGCAACGAGGAAAAGAGCCCCGTGCGTGCTGCTGCCTCCAGATCCGACGGTCCCGGTGAGTGGGGGCCAGAGGGGGATAGAGCGCCTGGGCTCCGTGCGAAGACGCAGCGTCAACTGAAGCAGCCTCCAAGGTCCCCAATCTGCAGGGTGAGTGGCGCTCCATGTAAGGGTGTGTCGGGGCATGATTTTCGGTGCCCGCCCCGTGAGTAAATCAGGCACTGCGGGCGCAGGGCTCATCCCTCCTTCCCGCTGCTCCGCCTGACAGGGGGGCAGCGGCAGCACTTTTTGGGGGCATTACTTGTTTCAGAGCGCTAGTGCGCTCCAACGACGGGGGCTACATTGGTTTTAGAGCCCAGAGGGGATCCCATGTTACCGGGCATCATTACTCTAGAGCCCTGAGGCTCCAACGGGGCAGGGACTCCAACGACGGCGCATTGTTTATTTAGAGCCACGAAGGCATTAGGGGGCATTTCTTGGGGGTAGAGCCCAGAGAGGCCCCCCCCGTAACTGCGATATTTGTGTTACAAGGGCACAGTGGTGCCCACGCTCCTTTCCCAGCTGCCCAGCACTTAGTGGGTAGCTGCAACGTGTAGGTTGTGCCTCGCGCGCCCTGGTCTGCGCAGTCGCGCCCTGACTTTGCTGGGACATAGGGCGTCCTAGCCCCGACAAGGCCAGTTGGCCTAGGGACTGCCACAGGTGGTGGCGAATGTGAGTTTTGCGCTATTGTTCCTTTCCTGCACCCCTGGATGTATTTTTATGCGTCATGTGCCTTGTGTTTACACCTCTGAATGTTTTTATGCGTCATGTGGAATGTGCGTTTACCCCTACAGGTATTGTGATACTTAGGTGGTTGTTTCTCCTAGTACAGGTGGTGCTAGTGAGGTCCTGGTTCCCTGCGCGATATTTTCCTAAGGTGGTTAGGGTTGCGTAGGTGGTACTTACCTGTTACCAGTAGTTACTGGTTGTGTGCTACATGTTCTATTTTTAGTGCTACAGTGATTGTATGTGCTATGTTCTAAAGTATTATTCCTATATCTTATGTGCTAATTTCTACAAAGTGCTAATTCCTGACAGTGGTCCATGTGGCCCTGTCCCCTGTACATATAATCCCTTGTAAATTCTGCCCGTGCCTGTTGGCACATTGTAAAGTGTGTGTTTTTATCTAATGTGTTTGGTATAATACAAAGGCTATTTTTATATAATACCTTGTGTGGAGTTTCCTTTGTGGTGGGCCTTGGGTGTTGTTGCTGGGTGCGCGCGCAAACGCTTTACACATCGCCTCCGGGATAAGCCTGACTGCTCGTGCCAAGCTACCAAGGGGGTGAGCAGGGGTTATCTTTGGCGTGTAACTCCCCAGCCCTGACTAGAGTGGTGGTTTCTGCCTGGCTTTGGCGCAAGCCCTAGCCAACCAGAAATCCCATTTCTAACAGGTTGTATATTGGAACCATGCAGGCATTTTCTACGCCTGCCTTGACAACGCGCTCCGAACCATGAATTCATTTTTACAACGCAATCCTTTTCCACCCAACTCGCTAAAGAGACTTGCCTTAGGGAAAACGGTGGACTTTGAGATAGTACAATTTAATATTCCAATTCCAGTCTGCCCAACAGTAGGGAAAGTGTTGAATTTAAAGTTCAACATCAGTCCAGCAACAGTTTCCTTAAAGCAAGTTATTATAATGACTTGTCTGGTAAAGTATGCATTGCAAAGATACATTTTTGGTTTGGACCGTATTGTTAAGTCACAGCATGGTTCGAGCCGTGATGTAAAGGCTGTTTCCCATTTCTAATTACTCCTAAGCCCATTACAATATTTACTTGATTGCTTTGGCACTTAGTCAGTGATCTGTATTTTTAGCATAACAAACTATTGGCATTCAAGTTATGTTTTTTCTGTGACTGTAACTGTTGGTTGAATTGTTACTCTACAAACACTACTCACACTTTTCCCAAAATGTGCCTTCCTACTGAGGTGTTGTTAAAAAATGTGAGGAAAGGATATGCACCGTAAGAGAAAACTGCTTTAAACTTGTGCATGTCTAAGATCCAGCAACGCAGGAGCCCAGCTTCATTTTATGCTAATATTGTGATTTTTCTGTATGGCCTTTCATATAAATGAGCTACAATATGGCATTCATGTAATATGGTAATTAAACTGGTCAACCTCTCCGACAGCCTTATTTCACAGACAGTAGCGCAATAATCTGGCATGGTAGGCTCACCAAACGGGCCTTTAGATTCACTTCATCAGCCTTAACACTCATTTTTAATTCTGCATGCTGCACAACTGCACACATTATGAGTCATCACATTCTAGTCATGAACAAATAACCATCTAGCACAGATACATGCCATCCAGTAAAACACTGTCTTTTTTTACTACTGGTAGATGAACACTATCTGCCTTCAGGATATATTTTCTATCTATCTGGTTCACATATGTATCAACATGAAATACATCTATATCAAAGATACAGTAGCAGTTCCCCCCTCCCCTTAGTGCCTTCAGACCCTCATGGGTGAGTAGTGCGCTCTAAAAATGCCTGATCGATTGATTGATTATGCTTTGATCTAGTAAATGGACTGATTTCATGTCTAATTTATTTTATTTATAAAGTTTTATATAGCGCGAACATGATCCCTAGAGATATCAGAGCGCTTTACAATCGTAGGGAAAGGAAGGTAACGGTTGCAGAACACGTGTCAAATAGGAATACAGACTTGAACATATATCAAAATAGAACTCATAGGAAAGGAACGGTTATAAGTACACGGGGTCAGCAAGATATTAAGAAAATAACTGGAATATATCGAGATGGAAAAGCATCCAGCGCAGGGTTTAAAGGTGTAAGTCCCATGCATTAGAGCAGACGATCCAACAACCTGTTAAGGTAAGAACTTGTTCATAAGGAATCATTTTACTTCCAATTTGAAGGTAACCTTGGAGGAGATTCTACGTATTTCTGGTGGGAGAGAGTTCCAGATCTTCGGAGCTGAGCCTGAGAAAGCTCGGTGGCATGTTCTCTTTTTGCGAAAAATCTGAGGTTTCAGGAGGAGAGAGTTGGCACTCCTAGAAGGTCTACCCCCTCCGGATATTTCTAGCTTTTGCACTAGATAACTGGGAGTTTTGAAATGGAGGGCTTTGTGAGATAGGCAAGCAATCTTTAGCTGTATTGTTGCTTCGTAGCGCAGCCAATTTAGGGATTTCAAGACTGGAGAGATGTGCGCATTTCTTTTGGTACCCGTAACTAGTCTGGTCACCGCATTCAAAGTGGCCCTTAATGGGGCCAAGGTGTATTTGGGGAGACTACAGAGAGTAGCACTGCCATAGTTTAGCCTTGGCAAAACAGGTGCTTGGACCGCATGTTTGAAGTCAGCTTGTGGGAGGAAAGGTTTGAGATTCCTGAGTATCCTCAACAGGTGGTTAGCTCCCTTGCACACATTGCTAATATGAGTCTTCATGTTCAAGCGCTTGTCCAGAGTGATTCCGAGGGATTTAGCTGAGTCGATAATGAGTGGGGAGCAGTTGAAGGCGGTGAGGTGGTTCATCCAAAGGTCTGGCATAGGAGTGTGATTTGGGGGAGAGATGAGAAGGAATTCTGTTTTGGGGGTGTTGAGCAGGAGGTGGTTCACAGTTAACCAGTTTTGAGTAGTCAGTAGGGTAGTGTTGAGTGAGGTGATGTTATCCAGGGAGGAGATTTTCAGGTAGAGCTGGGTGTCATCCATGTAAATGTGGAAGAGAATGTCCATGAAATTTAGTGCATCAGCTAATAGTTCCAAGAACAAGTTGAAGAGTATGGGAGATAGGGCGGATCCTTGGGGGACACCCATGAGTACTGGAGATGGCTGAGAGAGAGAGTGATTCGCCTTCACTCTTTGGGATCTGTGCTGGAGGAAGGAAGAAAACCAAACACCGAACCAGACAGGCCCATCCTGTGCTCTGGAATGGATAGGAGGTTGTCGTGATTAACAGTGTCAAACGCAGAGGAAAGGTCAAGGAGGATAAGGAGGCACGATTCATTTTGATCAAGCATTTTTAGAATGTCATCCATAACATGAGTGAGAGCCGACTCGGTGTTATGCCCACTACAAAAGCCAGATTGATGTAGGTCCAGGAGATTGAAATTTTTGATGTGAGCACAGAGTTGCGATTGGACGCATTTTTCTAGGAGTTTGGCGAGGGTGGGGATGTTAGAGATAGGGTGGAAGTTGTTAAGGTCAGCGCTGTCTGCGGTAGTTTTTTTTAATATGGGTGTTATCTGAGCTGCTTTTAAGCAGTCTGGAATCGTGCCTTGTGACAAAGACGCGTTGACAATCGTTGTCCAGATGGGAGAGATGACATCCTTGATTTCTTTGAATATGGAAGGTGGCAATGGTCGCTGAAGTTATTAGAAGGGTTGATACTCTGAAGAACCTTTTTATTGTCTCTTTCAGCGAGGGGTAAATGTGACCCAGGAGGCGTTGTTCTTGATGCCCAGGCTCATCGGTTCGATCTTGTCCGTTAGGATAGCAGTAGAGCCGGCTTGGTATCCAGTTCAATATTGATGAGGCTTGATTTCTCCGTAAACAAAGCAGCCAGATCCTCAGATTAGGGGACGCTGACTTCAGAGTCAGGGCGGTTTGGTGTTTCCACCGATTGTTGTTTAACCAGCTCAAAAAGTTTCTTGGGGCAATTTGCGGCATGATTAAGTTGGGATCTGAAGTAGTTCACCTTAGCTCTCTTGATTTGCTTGTTATAGGAGCTCCTAAATGTTCTAAGGATTTTTAGTTAATTCGCGGATGGTTTGGATCTCCAGGATCATTCGATAGCCCTAAGGTTGTCACGTTCCAATTTTAAGTTGCAGTTGAACCATGGTTTGGATGTTTTCGGTGAGGCATTTTTTTGTTGGAGTGGAGCGACAGAATCCATTATTCTAGAGATAGTAGAGTTGTAAAAGTCAGTGAGTACATGAACCTCAGACATGTCGACTTGGGAAGAGAGGGCAAGTTTACAGTGGGTTGCTAGATTGGCTGTGTTGATATCTCTGAGGTTCCTTTTCCAAATCTTTGATTTCGTTGGTTGACCCTTCCTTAGAGACACCACTAAGTTGATATGGAAGAAGATGCTGTGGTGGTCGGACCAATCACAAGGGGTGATGGTATCCATTTTGATGGTGTGTTCATTGGTGATGATGAGGTCCAGAGTTTTGCCTTTATTATGGGTTGGACGTTCACAATGTTGAATCAGCTTGTGATCACTCAAGAAAGAAATGAGGCATGTTACAGCTTGGTTATTAGGGTTAGACCAGTGGAGGTTGAAATCACCGAGGTAGATGTGGGACAGAGCGGAGTCAACATTGCCAGAGATGATTTCCATTAATTGTTCGATGAAGGGGAGGTTACCCCCAAGGGGGTGATAGAATGTGTATAATTTGCACACCGGGTGATTGTTATTGGAGATGTTGAGACAAAGGTATTCGCATGATGATGGCCTAGAAGACTCCGAGAGGTAGACCGCGAAAGTGCTCCGGTGTATCCAGGCTAAGCCACCTCCCAGTTTCAGAACTCTGTCTAAACGAATTATGTCATGGGTTTGGGGCACTAGGAGGTCTAGGATAGGAGTGGAAGAGGGGTTGAGCCAAGTTTCCGTGATGATGATGATGTCTATCTCATTGTGTTGGATGAGGTTGAAGATATCAGAGGCGTGTTTGCTGGCTGACCTGCAGTTGAGTAGTATGCATTTAAGTTGTACCGGTGTAAGAGGGGGAGGAGGCTGTATGATGTAATTGCCTTGGGTTCGTCATATCCACATGCAGATTAGGCAGCCATTGTTTCAGTCTGAATAGCTGATTTTCTGTTCCACTGAACACTACAAATAGCGCAATGTTAGACCTGTCAGCCTTAGGCTGGTGTTCCGCAAAACATATTGCCTCTCCTCCTCTATTTTGATGAACTTATTTTTGTTGGCCATAGGAGTTTGTGCACTTTACCACTGCTAACCAGTGCTAAAGTGCCTGTGCTCACTCCCCTATAACATGGTTAAATTGGCTTATACCCAATTGCCATTTGATTTATTTATAAGTCCATTAGAGAGGGGTATACCATATACCTTGGTCTTGTAAATAAAACGCTACCAGTGGGCCTACCAGGAGCAGCCCATGCACGTAAGAGCAGAGGCATGGGGTGGGGGTAGAGATTGATTTGACAGCTGACGAGGGATAATTCATTATTTATTTAATTTTCCCTTGGTGACTTCTGTCGAATCCCCCCACCCCGTCGCACCGCACAGGCCGCTCCTGGGGCCTACAACACTTATTGCGCCACCCACTTAAGTAGCACCTTAAAACATGTCCAAGGCATACCACTGCAGCCTGAATGCCATTCTAACCTGTAATGTTGACTTGTCAATGAAACCCCATTGCAAAGCCATAGGGTGCCCCATTTTATTATATATAAGTCACCCCTAAGGGGGACCCTAGGTAGCCCATAGGGCAGGGAGCCTTGAAATGGAAAGGTTGGATATGCACTTTTAGTATTTATATGTCCTGGGAGAAAACTACTGAATTCTTGTTTCACTACTGTGAGGCCTTCCCCACCAATAGGATAACATTGAGAATTCCTTATTACTTTTAATAAGCTGCAATTTCCAATTGGAAGCAGGTAGCTATGTAATGTTTGGTGTCTTTGGAAATGTAATGAAAACCCCTATTTATTGGTAAAGTCGGGTTTTTGATTACAATTTAGAAAATTCTACTTTTAGAAAAAAAACATTTTTCTTCCCTTACTCCTTTTGTGCCTGCAGCCTGTCTTGGGTCACATGACTGTGTTTAACTGACAGTTAAACTTTGTGAATTCCTCCCAAACTTTGTGAACTCCTTACCACAATAGAGAGATTAGGTGTGCCTGGATAGGCCATTTGCTTGCAGGATGGGGGTGAGGCTGAGCAGAGCCCCACTTGCAACTGAATTGGTAATACACTATCATCAGACAAAGGACCTAACATCTCCATATTGTCACTGCAGCCAGCTTATAGCCAGGGTAGAGGAGTCAGGAAATTCCATGCACATTAACACCGCTGTCTAGAAATGTCTCCCACCTTCCAGAAGGAGGGCACCAGGGTATAAAAATTGGACCTCGGACACCAACTCTTCAGTTCACTCCTGTACCTATGGAATGACTACCTGCTGCTGCTGTTACCTCTGGTGCACTGTGCAGGTGGAACTGTCATCGGCAACAAACCCCCTCTGCCTAGTCCCAGTTAGTTTAAATATATTACACTGTAATGATTTTTCTAACATTGTGATAACATTATGGGTAGTTGTATACAATATATTGAGCACTGAATATAGATGCCCATGAAGTTCTAACATTGGGTGTAAGAAATAATGCAGCTAAATAATAGGAGTGGGCTTGAAGGTGGAGTATTTTTTTTAATGTGTTTATTGGTGGTTGCATTGTGACACTGTAAAATGTAACCCAGAAATTTGCAAAGTACAAAGAGAATTGCTCAAAAGAGATCAACACACAGGCTAACTCTAATCACTACAGTTTGAATGCAAGAAAATGTTGAAGTACATGTAAGTTTTGGAGTATTTGAAAAAGAGACTATTCTAGGTTGTGTAAAGAAAATGGCAGTGACATACAAGCTAATTAATTTTCCTTAAAAAAACTGTTTGTTTTTTTGGGATAAAGGAGGAAATGCAGAAACGTGCTCAAGTTATTGAGAATGTTGTCATAAATGGCGATCACCCCTCAATAAGGTTTATTGATTTTTGCCACTAATGTGGTGCGCTTAAATCAACTGTGTAACAATGTTTCATATTTTGTGAACTTATTTCTACCTGTCCCACATAAATTATGTTTTTTTTAATTTTTCCTCAGTTGTCAAATTCCACTTTCCACACTTAGGGCCTGATTCACAAAGGCACTTACATATAGTAAAGATAAAAGTGCAGAGTCTCTGCACTTGTGTTGGAGGCTACATACACAGGGTGGAATCTCAGCACTCGTGCAGAATCTCTGCACTGAGAACTGCAGAGTGGAGATTATGGCCCGAGTGTGGATACTCCACACTTGTAACTTTACTACATGGAAGTACTTTTATGAATCGGGCCCTGGATGTATAGAATTGTACAATGATAAATATCAGCAGTGCAGGTGCTTTCCACTCAGAGGTTGTGAGTAACAACAGCAGATTTGAGTAGTTTGTGCCTGATTCACAAAGGTAAATGCCCACATGAATGTACTCACATGTATATCTACTATTACAGATAGGTGTATATCTACACTTTGTTGCTAATCAATGTCTACACAATTTGATAGTCATCATTTCGTAGTGTAAATTTACAACTAAATTTAGACTTACATGTCTCCACTCTCTGGCGGAGCCTCCTACATCAGGATGTACAAGTGTAAAATTACCACTAGTAACTTTCCACACGTAGTTGGAGATCTCTCCTATCAGTGGCAAGATCTTGCTTTGGTAAAGTATAGGGAAACCGTTTAATAATCTTAAGTTTTATTTAAACAGCGGGGGTTGGCACAGGGAGTGGCCACAGCAAAATCCATGAATGCAACCAAACCCACCCTGTGCATGGTGTTTGGCAGTGTGCAGCAGGGGGTTGGCCAGGCCTTGCACCCAGCCCCCCACATGCAGCCAACTCCAGGCCATGCACATCCAAAGGCCTTGCAGTCAACCCTCTGAATGTAGCCAACACCGCACCATGCTCAGCCTGTTGCCATTCTCTGTGGGGGCTTGGGCTAGGGCCTGGACACTACACCCAACCTCTGATATGCATTATTGGGAAGGGGTTGTGAGCCCCATTCCCTGGGTCAATTTCAGCCCTGGGAGCCCTCATCTCCCGGGGCCCAATCATTGTCTGAAGGGGGATGAGTCATGCAGCCCCCCTCCCTGGGGCACAATTGGTCCTAGGGACCCCATCCCCCATGGCCCGGCCAGTAAATGGTTGGTGCCCTGGAGCCCACCCAGGGCACCTACTGCATATTGAAAAGGGAGTGAGGGAACGTAGCCCTCCTCCCCAGACCTATATTGGCCCTAGTACCTCAGCCACGGGGCCCCCCAGTAAATGGTGGGTGCCCTGAAGCCCACACAGGGCACACACTGCATATTCAAAAGGGGAGGGGGAATGTGGCTCTCCGCCTTGGGCCAATATTGGCCCCAGGGACCCCATTCCCCAAGCCCAGCCACATGATCAATGGGGAGGGGGCACACAGCCCCCCTCTCTGGGCCAACATAGGCCAGAGGATCTCATCCCCAGGGCCTGCTCAGTTATAAATGGGGCCTCACGGTCCCTCACTCTGGCCTGATTTTAGCACAAGGACCCCATCACCCAGGGCCCAGCCAGTAACACGTTGGTGCCCTGGAGCCCACCCAGGGCACCCACTTCCTAATCGTTGGAGGCCATGGGGGGAGTCCAAAAGCCCCCACATCCCCAGCCATATCTCCACCTCCCAGCGGGAGCCTGCATTTCTCCCACCGACAGGGAGCAGCAAAAAATGCTACACCCTCCGGGCGGGAGCAATTTTTTTTCTGTTTCACTGCCTGCTTCAGGGAAACAGATGAAAAGTCCGCTCTTAGAGGGTGGGAGCCTTTTACATGGGAGCAGACTTTCTGGTTGCTCTCACTTGGCGGGACTCTTATAATTGCTCCTGCCAACCGAGAGCAAACACTCTATGTCCTGTGGGTGGGCACCCCGGGACATAGCAGAATCACGGACCCGGGGAATGGGGTCCCCAGGGCCATTATTGCCCAGGGAGGGGTCTATGTAATCCCCCTTACTTTCATATGGGGTGCCCAGGGCTTAAATCGGCTTGGGAGGGGGGCCACGTGTGCCCCTCTCCCCCTTGGTATAAAATATATCCCCCCGAAATGGCCCACCAAGGGGCAATGGAAAGCAAACAAGCGTGGGAGACCTGTGCCTGACTTAAGGATTTCCCTGGAATTGTTTGTGCAGAGGTGGGGCAAAGGAACAGGAGAGGGGTGTTCTTTCCACTTCAAGCAACCCCTGGTCTCTTTCATTTTCGTAAGACAGTACAGGGCTGCAGCAGCATAATTAGGAGTGAGATTTAAATTTTTTACAATTTGATTTATGGCTGAATTTGAATACATATGGCAATATTATGAAGATTATTAGCACCTAAACATGTCTGCAGTAATGGAATGATATATAGCAGTATTTAAAACGACTCTCCAGACTACATTAATACCTTTTAGGTGCATCCTGGGACTGAGAGGCCATTTATGCTATTGTGACTTAAAAGCAAGAGTCCATCATTAATTGCGAATCCACTCACCTGTGATCAAGGCTTTGTAGGAAGCTGAAACGCGTCAGGGAGCACAATAGGCTGCAATCCTTTCTCTTTAATAAAGCGGTGTCTGTGTCAGGAATTGGGCTTCAGCATCTTTTTTATATATTCACCTCGTTTTCAAAAACATAATATCTGAGTCATGAGGGTGGTTCGAATACACACTGTTCCTCAGCTATGGTGCACAGACACATATTTCAATTGTCCTGTACAGGCCGCATGTAATAGTTCCATAATGTTACACAAAGTTCTTTAATTATGGTGCAAAGACACAAATGAGGCACAAGGTTAAACTGCCTTATCCCCTGCATATTTAAAGTGTCCTGTGCAAGCCACGTTACTAGAATGTCCTATGCAAACCACACTTGAAGTACTTAAAAATTAAAGTGACTAGGGTGCCTCAGTTCCAGGTATTATGAGTATGTTCTCTATTGCCTTAGGTGAGTGTTAAGGATAAAGTGCATAATATGAGCAGACATGAGGTGCTATGTGAAAAGAGTAAGTATATTATATGCAAGTATGGTGTCCTAAGTAGATCTCCCATAGGGAACACAATCCATATTTTGTAACTGCACACTATCTTCTGTAAAGTGTTGATATAGAGTGCATTGTGTAAACAGATCTAAGAACAAGCTAAATTGTCATATACTGGTAAATACTTAAAATACTCTACAAATCTACATAATCCATGGTTGTAAAAGTGACCCATGTTGGAACAGTCTACATTTGAGTCTGATGATATTTCAATAATATAGTACTGATGATCTCATGCAACATAACTCAAATGTCATATACTGATAAATAGTTAAGGCACTGTATTGATAGCTCATCCACTTGTTATAGAAAAAGAAATGTAAAAAAAAACACAGTTATAACATTAAACATCTATAGGAACAAATGTTATTTTGTCATCATTCATAATGCTCATCGCTGAGGCAGTATCATGATTATGCTTATAAGTGATGGAAAAACCCCATGTGGCTCAGTAGAGTCATTTGTGAGATAAAAATAAGTCCATTAATACCATGCCTCTCTGGTGTTCATATCTTTAATGGAGTCATAAAATGCAAAAATGGGAAATTCATCATAGATGTACGTGTAATTCTGCATTCGCATTTAGGACCCATCGCACCTTGTGCCCATCATGATGATCCAACTAGACTCAGATCTCCTCAGGGCCGGCTCCTGATCACTTCCTCTTGTTGCTTTTGTGATCCGTTAAAAGCCATAGTAGCTCACCTCTGATTTATTTCCATCATGGTCCTCACAAATGTATTTAGCCATGGCATATGTTGGTAATCGCCCGAAGGTGTTGCAAGATACATAATTACAGTTTGTTTTCAGTACTTCCTACATATTTCTTCCCACATGTGCACTCCAGAACATATATTACATAGGTTGTTTCATAGTTGATCCACTCCCTAATCATTTTGGATTTTCCATTATGTAATACAAAGGACGTGCTGCTTTGGCTATAAGAACATGCTTTACATTTCAGACATCACCAAAAACCCTTTTGCCTAGAGGTCAACCAGTTTGGAGTGTCAATTCTACTACTTTAAAAAAAACTCCAAGTTAAATGATCTCTTAATGAGACTGTCTTTTTGTAAGTGATTTTGGGGTGATCCGATAAAACTCGATTCAAATCAGTATCCATTTTTAACAATTTCCAATTTTGTTTGATAAGTTCTCTAAATTCATAGCTTGAGGCATTAAAGTCTATAATGTTCCTGATTTCTTCATGTGGTCGCTCAGATCCCGAAAGGCTCTTTATTGGGATTCGGAGCTCTTGTCTTTTCCTTGTCACGCTCTTTGTAAAGCAACATGTAGTAGAGATTTAGGATATCCTCTTTGAGCAAAATATTGGCACATGTTGTTCGCTTGTATGGCAAACTCACTCCTCTTCCAAGGAGCTGCATCTAGCCCTTAGGAGTTTGCCAAACAGTACACTGTGGGTGCCCGAGGATGTCCACTGCTCGCATGTAGGAAGCAGTTACTGCTTGTGGGCTTCCTGTGTACCGTGGTGCACATTTTGCAACCCTGTATGTAAGTCCTTATATTCATTTCAGTAATGTGATGAATTTAAAAAGATCTCTCTCATTTCCTTCCCAGATTAAAAATGAATCAATGTAACACACCCATAAAATCATGTGTTCCAAATATGTACGTTTTGCTCCATTCAGATAATTTCCGCTTCCCACCATCCCATTGTTATATATATGAAGAGCAAGGACATATATTGATAATTTGATTTTGCTCCTCATTTAATGTAAGTCAATTGTGATATATATAAATATTTAAAAAAACATGATGAACATGCATAACATATTTACGTATGTTATCTTTTTCTATGCAAAGCTGGTCCTTGATGAGCATCGTTCACAACTGAAATTAATTTTTTTGTACATAAATATGTACGGAATTAAATTACATACAATTTTCAAAAAATGTAGAAAGCTTGCAAGTGCGGTGATTCTTTCTTTTTCATATGGAAGTTTTTAGAATGACAGTTTGATAAGCCAGCTTCCAGTATTACGATCAGTGAAGGTCAGCAAATATCACTTTTTTTTTCTTTTTTTTTTGATTTTCAGTATTGTATTTCAGAATTGCATAACAATAACAAAAAAAATTATCCAATTTCATTATATAACATTTTACCATGCGGGTTACACAAATTCTTTTTTAAATATATCTGGAAGGCAGTTCTCCCATTTTGAAATTCATGACCAGCTCAGTCTCACCATGCATATTTCCATGCCAGGGATGACATTCACTCATGCTGCAATCATCTTAAACTAACAGTCACAGGCCATGAGAGCTCTGTTCCAAATTTTTATTGACCTATTCTTCCAGTCATTTAAGGGGATTTGGTGTGGGGCAGCGCAGCAAGTCATCTTGCTGCACTGCCCTACGTCAAAGTGAAAGGGCAGGAATGCTCCATATTTATCTAATATGGTGCATTCCAATGCTTTCCCCCAGCTCTGTTGCCATCACGGCAGAATAGTGGCAATGCAGGCACCATTGCACCACGGTGCAAGTGTGCCTGTGTTGTTGGCAGGATCGTTTAAGTGCAGGTAGGGGCACAGTCCTGCCCAAAAACAATCCTGGGAGGCTTTTTCCTCTTTCTAATGGTGCTGCAGAATGCAGCACACGTGGAAAGAGAAGAAATAAAGTTATTTCTCCTTGTAGCGCCTCCCCTGCGGAGGCGTATGGTTTTGCTATATCCCCAGGTTTACATGGTTTTGGAAATCTGGGAAAGCATCAAAATCCATGGGTGTTGCGTGGCAACACCCACTGCAGCGCCCGTGGAATGCCTCCCTAACGCAGAGTAAGGGAACACAGCGATTTGCACTGCCTTGCCTTTCTCCATATCTATGAGGCCATTCAAAGCCACACAAAGTGACTTTGCATGACCTCATAAATACGATTTTGTGATTTACTCCACCAGAGCATCACAAAATGTTACCTATAATATATATCTCCGAAATTGTTTTATAAGAAATCAAGCCTTTAATCCAGTCTTTAACGCTTGGAGCAGGACTTCAGCATCAGCATAGGGCTCCCTTTTGTTTTTTAGCTAAAAGCATTCCTTGAGTCACAGTCTTACTTGACACAGCTGGGAAGTCAGCCACATACCCTAAAAACGCTAATAGTGGAGAAGCTTCAAGTCCTACACACCCATCATATTGAACAATATTCTAATTATTTGGGGCCAAAACCTACTTACCTTAGAACATTTCCATCCTGGATGAATAAAATCTGATGTAGTCATGACATTTTTCACATGCTGCATTACCTCGCCGACCAGTCTCAAGTAAACATTTTGGAGTATTATTGTTGCCATGTAGGTAATTACAATGTATCAATCTATGCCTGCTACTAAATTATGTCTCTCCGGTTTTTTTGCAACAATATTTCCATTGTGTGTCAGTTAAGTGAGTTTCAAGGTTATTGTTCCATTTGTAAGGAGCAGCTAACTCATCTCTATAACTATCCACAGTACCAGGGTGCATCAGTGATTATAATCATGTAGGCTCCTCCAGAAATGTAGATATAATCTCCTGCATGTTACTCTACAATCTATCTAGTGCTGAGATTGAGAAAGCTTGTTTATCTATAATTCATCCCCCTTGAAAAAAGTTTTTTCAATATTCGATTCCTAGTCTGCGGAGCTGGGTCTGTACCTTGGGTTCAATTATTAAATTAAGGAAAGGATTGGACTCAAGTGGAAATTGTTCTGCACATAGTCTGGCTTTTCCAGCACTCTTTTCAACAAGTCCCACGCCAACACATTGCATGCTACTAGATTAATGTCAACTTTAGGCCAATGCACACCTGAGCACAGTACAGTGCCCAATGGGCAAGTGTGTGTTAAATCATCCTCCACCATCAGGTGAGGCACCAGTGATCAGGGGGAAAGCCAGATATGAGTATATGTCACCTGGGCAATTCAGTAGTATATTTTAAAGCCAGGTGCTGCAAACTCACCCTCTTTCTATGGGAGCTTAAGAATCACCCACTTGATTAGAGGTACCCTGAGCACCCATGACAATATGATCACGAAGCACTTAATGTCCCCAAAGACACTTCAGCTCAGGGGGTTAGGAACATTCATAAAAAGATACAATACATTTGGGAGCATCATCATTTTCACGAGTATTCTTTGGCCAGCAAATGACAGCAGCAGAGATTTCCAAGGTATGATCTTTACAGATATTTCATCCATTATTGTACTTTATTTACTCTGCACAACTGTCCCTCTATCCCATTAAATCTGCAAACCCAACCATCAGATCAAATCTTCAGACCACCTCACTAGATACCCAACAGTAAAGTCCGACAGGAAGACTAATAAGGATTTATCCCAGTAAAATGTAGGTTCTTGAAACACACTAAATCGTTTACATTCGCTAACAATTGGAGTCATATTATCTACAGTTTTTTTTACAAACCAAAGCATGCTATTGGCATATAAATAAGTAAGTAGTCTGCCCTTTCTAAATGCAATCCCCCTCTGCATATGATGTTCCAGAGCCAAACTTGATAGCCGTTCAATAGTTATGGTGAACAAATAGGGTGAGAAGTGGCTGCAATGGCCTGCAACCTTCTCAACAGAAATGGGCACTGACAGCCCCATTTAAGAAAACATGTGCCATAGGTTATGCGTACAGCAATGTGACCCAAGCCAAATATTCATGCTTCATCCCTATTTTTTTCCAATAAATAAATGAAGGAATTCTACTCTGTAGAAGGCTTTGGGTGCATCCAAGAAACTCTCACACTTGCACCCTGGTCTTAAATGAAGTATTATCGAAAAAAGAAACAGGGTGCAAGTTATTACAAATGGATCTTACCAGTATGAAACCAAACTGTTTCAGCAGGATGAGACCAATAATCAACGAATGTAACTATTTCCTTAGAAAGTGAGCAGCATTACCCCTCACACTTTGGCCACCTTGTACATTGTCAGCATGTCTAGCATCAGCATGTCAAGAAATATGTTATATAACTGTTCTAATCCATTCCCTCCTGTTGTCTTACATCCCTAATGTGCCATTATGGCCATTCTGTACTCATGTTCTAGCCAGGCCAAAGTAACATTATCGAAATATGCTCCCAGATCCTACTCCATGATATTCAGGCAATAGACATACACATTAGCGTAGAACGCCCAAAACTGTTTAAGGATGCTATTGGTGTCCTAATGCCAGATTTCATGCTCCCCTTTTATACTCTCATTGTTAGTTGAAGCCTCTGGCAGCTAATGTTTTACCAGGGCACTCTCCCTCACCATATTGCCTTGTCATGTGTATTTCTCAAAAAAATTAGCTGTCGCTCTTTATGCAGTACTATTGCATGGCTTATTTTTATCCACATAAAACTGTGCGGTTGTTGGACAACATAACCATCAGAACTGTGCGATACTGATTCCATGCACACCATTTTGATATGTTGGCTGAAGTCCTGCTACCTCGCAATGCACCATCTGTACCCTTAACCTGAAAAGGTAACAAATGGATGTGCATCCTCAGAACATGAAAACTCTGATTTCTCAAGGAAATAGTGCTAACAGATCTAGAACCCTCTCGCTTAGTTACTTATGCATACCAAAACAGATGCACAAGAAATACACAGTAGAGCATTTTCAAATGTAATGAAGCATTGTGATTCTTGAGTAGGATACTTTTGCTGCAATAATAATTAGAAGGAAACAGAATAATGATTAGAATGATTAAAAAGAAAAACAGTTCAACCATTTTGCTGATTACAGAGAATATATGCTTGCATACAAGTACAGTAATATGTTGTACTCCTACCTAGTTCCTCCTAACCTATCATGTCTAGGGTGAGTGAATCTGCCAAATCCCTGTAGGGAGATCTAACTCTGCATTACCTGTGGGTAAGTGTCATCGCGCTGCCCGTCCTTATGGACAGCTGGTCAGCATCCCTCGAATGAGGTAAACAAAAATCAGCTGGGCTGGAGTTTCAGCATGGGTCAACCTCTTAGTGCCAAGAAAAGTCTTCTCTATCTAAACAAAGGATTGATGTTGTATATATGATAATATCATCCATGTTACCATGCTAAAACCCGTAGTCAGGCTGCTATTGTTTATTCTACTGTAATAGCCCCATCACCGTGCGGCTAAAACAAATAACAACATCTTGCGTAATGAACTTGGCCCTTGCACAGAATATTCAAGGCAAAGAGACTGCCCTACTTGCCGCCACAGACGACATCCGCACCCTCCTGGACCAAGGCGACTCTACAGCCCTCATCCTACTTGACCTATCAGCGGCCTTCGATACCGTCTCCCACTGCACACTAGTCGCCAGACTACACGACGCAGGCATACAAGGAACAGCCCTGGACTGGATCCTATCATTCCTCACCGGAAGAAGCCAAAGGATCAGACTCCCACCCTTTCTCTCCGACCCCATGAAAATCACCTGTGGAGTCCCACAGGGTTCATCACTGAGCCCTACCCTCTTTAACATCCACATGGCCCCCCTCGCAGCCATCGTCCAATAACACGGCCTCAACATCGTATCCTACGCCAACGACACCCAGCTCATCCTCTCCCTCACCAAAGACCCCACCACTGCCAAACTCAACTTCCAGAAATGAATGCAAGACGTCGCAGTCTGGATGACCAACAGCTGCCTGAAGCTCAAAGCCGAGAAGACAGGAGTCCTCGTCCTCTGTACCACCCCTTTTGCATGGGACAGCACCTGGTGGCCGACCGCTCTTGGAAGCCCACCTACCCCCTCAGACCACGTCAAGAACCTCGGCATCATACTCGACTCATCACTCACCATGAACCGACAGGTCAACGCTGTTACCTCCAGCTGCTTCAACACCCTCCGCATCCTCCACAAGACCTTCAAGTGGATCCCCCCTGAGTCAAGGAGGACAGTCACCCATGCACTCATCACCAGGAGACTGGACTATGGAAACGCACTCTACTACACCATCAACATTTCCCTACTCCGCATACTCCAGACAATACAGAACACAGCCGCCAGACTCGTCCTTGGCATCCCCCTACATGAACACATCAGCCAACACCTACAAAGACTCCACTAGTTCCCCGTGGAGAAAAAAAGTCACTTTCAAAATCCTCACTCATGCCTACAAATGCCTACTCAACAATGGACCCAAATACCCCAATGACAGAATCAACTTCCACGTACCCAAATGAAACCTCCGATCTTCCAACCTCGCACTGGCCAAAACCCCACGCAACCACAGAGCCAGAGCAGGCGGAAGATCCTTCTCTCACATTGCAGCCAAGACCTGGAACGAGCTACCGGCAGACATCAGATGCGCCCCCTCCCTGAACACCTTCAGGAAGACCCTCAAGACCTGCTCCTCGGCTAAACAGATTTGCGCCCCCCCCCCCCCCTCAGTGCCTTGAGACCCTCACAGGTGAGTAGCATGCTTACAGTTCCCTGATTGATTGATTGATTGATCTTGAAAGCGTGCCTACAAAGTGGCAGTGCAAGCAAACTGAGTTCTTAGAATATATTCCTGTATATGCACGCATAGTAACGTGTCAAATGTCATCGTGTTTAGGGATGGAAGAACATGAAAATGCCATTCTACCCCGGCCAAATGTAACCACATGACAGTACCATTCGGTTCAGCTGACATCATACTACCTTCACTGATAGCCAAGTTTCTTTCCAGGCAGTTCATCTTGCCTTCTAAGTGGTTCAAATCCGAACACAAAGTTTTCAACAGCCCAGCCTGTTTGGTGACACACTGTCTTCATACATAGGCTTTAAATGCTTTCCATACCATTCTGCTACTCTTTTACAATATACAGTACCATGCCTCTGTCACCACAGGTCTAGCAACGTATGCTGCAACAGCAAGTGTGGTGATGCCCTAGCTGTCACCGTAGGGCACCCATCAGTTGGGTTCATCTGTTCAGCTTAATGTCAAAATGCCAACAAATATTTTTACTGGCTTTGGCTATTTATAAAATGTAAATTAATATATGCAGTTATTTTACCCAAAGCTCATACTTCAGGGCAATCATTGCCACGCCTAATTCTTGCAGTAGCATTGATATCATAAAATATAGACGCTGATTGTTTCCATGTATGAATTTATATAAAAGGCAAACACAAGGAGATGATGGACAGAGTGCTGAAAAATTTCAAACACTCACCCCCAGTCACAGATCTGGGTTGAATCCATCATCATTCTTTAGCTCACTTTGCCCCCCCAGTTCAGGCACAGCTATATGCAAATCAGTCTTGACCCTGTGCCTCATGGGAACAGTCCAGCCTGAACTGCCAAGCCATGTCTTCCCTGGACCGGAAACAAGCATCCTGGGACAGGTTTCGGGCTAACAGCCCTCATCTGCCGGGCTAGCTTGAATCCAGTGGCAAAGTGAGCAAGGGACCCACGTCTGGGCATACCTTGCCAACTTAGGGCGAACAAGGCAAACACAAGGAGATGATGGACGGAGTGCTGAAACTTTTCAAACAATTTACATAAAAGCCAGGTATCGATGTCAAAGGTAACCAGAAAAGTAAGCGATTTGTTTTGTTGAGAAAATATTCTGTTACCATTTTTGAAAATTGCTACTTCCCAACAAGAATCCTTCTAACTGTTATTGTATAGGAAAACAAAGCTTTACAATGTTATGGGAACAAAATTGAGTAACAGACCCAGATGACAGCTTTCCGGTGAAAGCGGTATTGTTTTTTCTTTTTTCTGACAGTGACATTATACTCAACACCTCCTGAACCTTTTTTGCAGGATGACATTTTTAAAATCTTGCATTTATATGAATTTCATACATTTTCGTGGTAGTGGGGCATTTCTAACGTTAGCCATTTCCATGTAATACAATTTTGTGAAAGTTCTTTATACATATATGCGTTCTTCATTGGAAGTGAATTAATTTCATTACATTTGAAGTAAAAGTTAGAGCTCATTTCATTTTAACGTGCACTGCTAACTTAAAAGCTTACTTGAAGTGCTTCTAATTATTGCTGACCTTTCCCCTGATTTACTACAATGAATCATTCTTTGCAAGTGAAATGTTGCATTTTTGTCCTGTACACCCTGACCTTCTAAAACAGGTTTTGGATATTCACTGTGAAATATTCTTGTGAGAATAGAATTTCAGATATGGTTATTAGTCACAGCTTTGTATTTCTTTTCTACCAATGTTAGGCCTGTGAGGACTCACAAATCTCGTGTTTCTCATGACTATCTCAGGTGACATGATGTGAACATGGATAAGTGATAGTCTTTCAATGGTGGTGTATTGCCACGCTACTGGGACATTGCTCAAACTCTATAAAAGAAGAAACCCCAAAGGAGGGGCAACGAATGCTAAGGATTTCTGGTTCTTGATTGAATGCCATTGGTTTTTAGGTCTCGTGCCTAGCATTGCACTGCGCAGCACTGCTCGCGCAGCAAGAGACCTCATGTAGGGGATTTGAAAACGGACCTTGGAATCGCACATGCTCTTGCGTGTGGTTTTCATTTTGGCCCATGCTATTGGCCTTTGCGTGCGTCTTTTTATCAAAGACAGCACGCAATTGGCCAAAGGCGGGCGCATTGCTCCGCCCATGGCCTATTGGTGTCTATTACGTGCACCGCTGACATTTGTTTTCAATTATCGTGCCCAGACACGGGCGCGATAATTGAAACCACATGTCTCGTTGTGGCGCGCGCACCACTCATTTTCTCAGCCTTGTAACTACTGTTTCTGGGAAACCGTGCCAGGAATAACCCCTTGAGTGTGTCTGCAGATTTGCAAGTCACAGGCACTGCTTGGTTGAGAAACCATGCCTTCGGCACGCCGTGGGAGCAGATGCTGCTTTAGAGCTCTCTTGTGAACGTTCTGCCGTGCTTTTTATTTCGTTCTTGAACACGCATTTCTTTAAACGTCCACGGAATAAATGAAAAAATACTGACTGGCTCGCCTCGGTGGATTTAGGTAGGAAAAAAGGGGGCAATCCGAGCTGCTGCCAGCTGTCATCTCATCACAACACACTGCTGACAGTGGAGGAGCAGCAACAGACAGGGGTTTCCTGTTGCCGGACCCTCCTGGGTACTGTACAGGTGCATGCAGCTGAATCTGCAACCGCACCCCCAGTGGAGAGATGAGCCCTGCCTGTCACACCGCTCAAGTCCAACCGCGACCCAAGCTCACTGCCAATGTCATCAGATCAGACGCCTGCTGCAATGAGCCCTGTGACACCCGCATTACGTGCCCTCCCTACTGTGCCCTTATGCACAACCGTTCATTGATAACCTAAAAGATTTGTTGGGCAGACCCGCTCACAAACCACACACCCCTTCATGCATTCAAGTATTCCCCTTTGATTGTTTAAAATACAGCCTTTATACCATCTGGAGTTGTCATCATATTGAGTATTGTCAGCCTCTAATCCTGGTGATTATTTTCGATGTAATAATGCCCAGTCCTTTTTCGATGGTTATTTTATTTGAAAAAAAATATTTTCCACTCTTTTTTCCCTTCTGTATTGTTGGTTTCCGTGTACATGTAGTGGTGATTTCCAACTTCCTCAGTAGGCGTGAGGGAGTGCAATTAGGGTAGTTGAACTTTCCGGGTGGGGTGCCTTTTATGGGTAAAGCCAGAATTTACAGAAATACACTCGGTGGTAGAATTATGTTTTCAATTTGCATTAAAGGGGGTTACAAATACTTCAATTTTTCAAGGTCTGCTTCAGACAGGCAGTTGGGATTTCCAAGGATAGGCGACGTCTGGTCCTCTGTGATTTGTCACGGATCCCTGCCGAGGAGTCACCCTGCAGTTTTCTGGGTTGGTTCAGTCATTGATAACTGTCACCGGTGATCACCTGTTAAAGGCACGGGTGTCCCTAGTGAGAAGCAACTGTGTCAATAGCAGGGATGACTGGCAGAGGGTTGATATCCACGCTGTTCTGGGGCTGGAGGTGGTGGTGACCCGGGATCTGGCTGTATACAGCGGATGAAGGAGATGGGACAATCTGAGGTTGACAGGCTGGGCCGGTGGTCTTATTGGCAGAGCAGTGTCATTGTGACAGGTGATCATTAAGGGGGCTTCCCTGAGCGAGTACACCGGGCGCACTCAGCTGCTGCTCTTTCAGCTTTAGGGGTTTTGGTACTGGGATCAAAAGAAAAGACGTGATGGTAAACGCAAAGGTGTAATAAGCTATCAAGAAAAGCTGGTTTGAAATATTATTGCGTGTCATATGATCTGCAATTCTTTCACACAATTCCATTTCCATTAGTGTTTGTATTTTTCTCGACCTTTTTACAGTGCTGTATTCTCACTCTGTATTAGATGCAAGCACTCCTAGTTTTTGATAAACAATATGCGTTTATCTAACTCGGTTCCTGTTTCTTTCTTGTGCACACATCGCATCTTTCCATTGGCACATGACTGTATTCCCTTCAGTTTCTTGTTTCTGCCGCCCGCAGCCATTATCTTCCTTGCTTGACATTGTGTCCTTCTCGCTGCCCCCCTTCCTCGTTCTTAAGTACGTTCTTGTTACTTGGAACATGTTTATAAGAGTGTCAAAGCGCAATGATATTGCGTCGATGACTTCAGCAAAGCATTACTGAAAGTATGAGCTATTGCCGTTCCATTAATATTAGCAACGCCAATAGCTCAAACTTTCACTAATGCGAGACCTATTGCATTGCAAATGCTTGTTGCTTCTTGAGACGTGGATGTTATGCTGATTGAACTTTAATTTGGACTGTTTCTCAATGCTACAATCAGTAGCTGATGGACTGAGACCTTCTTTGCCGAATTATTTCTATTTTTACAATTTTCCTTTATTTCTATAGCTCTAAGCTAATGAACTTGCCTCTAATGGACTTTAAGTCAGAACATTTTCCCTTCTCCCGTAGGATCTGTTGAGCTGTTAGAAAATGTGAACCATCCTTCTGTCTTAAAGCGTAGTGGGACTCTGTAACTCTGCAAACTGATTTTATAGTCATTCTATCAAGTCTTGCCTAAATGTTTGGTGCTTAATGCAAGCTGGGATTTCTCATTTCAATGAATCTCGAATATTTAATACAATAATCAAATTAATCAAAATTTGTCAGAATCCATTATTGAGTACTGTTGGCTCTTCCATTTAAACCGTGGTTCTCTATTGATGCTTGAAATATGATGTAGAGTGAATCAACAACTCTAGAAGAACACCAGGCTTTGCTTGTTTTGTTGTGTGTTGCTATTGCAGAGCTTTTGGTTTGCATAATCCTCACTCAATTTAACTTCTTTAGGAGGTTGGGTCTTCGAGTTGATTTTCTATATATTTACATATAGTTTTGAAAGTGGTGTATCTAAATCTGATTTTAAATCTGTGAATTGGCTGTCAATGTATGGCCCTCATTGCACAGCTAATGTGCAGTTGACTACCCTAATTTTCACCCCCCTTTCGGCGGAGAAAGATTAATCAGAGGACCTGATTTCAAATCTGTCAGTTGGCTGTCAATTTATAGTCCTCACTGCACAGCTAACATGGAGTTGGTTACCCTAATTTCCACCCCTTCTATTGGTGGAGAAAGATTCATCATAGGATCACTGCCTCTGTAGTAATGGAAATGTTTCAGACTGTGTGAGAGTAAAGGGCCCATTGCTGTTAAAGTAGTAAGGCGGGCAAGCCTACAATAAAGAAGGTTTACAGACACTTCAAGCTACAACAAATCTCGTAGCAGAGCTATGGTTCTGCCTAATTGAGTGAGATTTTAGGGTGCCTAAATTAGTCTTTAGACCAAGTCCAAAGAGTCCACAAATGTTTATTCAGCAAAGAGAAGGTTTGATGGAGTGCTGATGGAATATTGCTCAGGATAGAGTCAACGTGTAGTAGCAGCAGCAACAGAGTGTGAGTATCAATAGGGATGCATGTTGCTATTGTTTGCTTAAGATTGTGTTTTTTTAAATGGCTGTGTGTTGTGGAGCAGAGTGAAGTGGTTAGTCCATGTATGAGTGTGGCGCTTTGTGCAAAGTTGAAGTTGTAAATGGGTCCGTCTTGACTTATGATCTCGTGATATTTACCTATTTGTCTCGGTGTAGAAGACCCCGAGTAAGTTGTCTGCTGGTTTGTGGTGTTGATCATGAGACTTCATCAACAACACATTGGTAAGGGTTCTCTTTGTATGTTAGTGGTAAATGATTGGTATGGTTGATCACAGGTGCTCAGTGACGAACTATATCGATTAAGGGTTAAATCCTACAGGTCAAGGTTTCATAACAGTGAATGAGTGTAAAAAATGTTAGTTACCTTGTGAATACAGATATCCTTTAGTGGAGCTGAAAGTTGTATTTGTTGCTTGCATTGTAATATCATATTTTGCTTTGAGAAAAAGGGGCAGAAGAAATTGTGAAGGAGGGTGAGCTGCTGCGAGAAGCGAGTTTGACATCACAGGGTGTATTGCTGTTTCACACCACAGGGTGCCTTGCTGTGATAGGTTGGGTGGTGTAAAGCCTCACTGGGATTGGTTGACTATGTCATAATAGTAGTCGCTTTGGTATTGATTGAGGCTGTGGAACAGGAGAATTGTGGGTGAATAACATTTCTTGAATTAATGCAAATCAATTTTGAATATATAATTGAATAAAAACTGATTTTTTCCAGTCATTAAGAAAATTAGTAAAGAAAGATGAAACTGCATTTGCCAAAACAAAGTTATGGGGACCACCTGAGGGTATGCCAGGAAACATTGTTATGATAGACAAAGGACTACATCCATGTCTGTGGCTCAAGCTGAGAAGGATGAGGAATCGGTTCCCTCATTAATGGACATTTCAATTAGGGAAAAGAATACAAAATGAAAGTGCCTGTTAGACCTACTGTTCTTGAAGCTTTGAATACCTGGGAGCATATTGTTCAACAGGAAGATAGAAATACAAAGGGAGGTATAGGCGAAATAATGGATCATTACACATTAGCTAAATGGGATGCTCAAAAGAAAATGTGGAGAGCAGGTATAATACATTGAACACAAGTGCATCCAGTGTCAGAGGTTTTGGAAAGAGTTGGGGGCAAGAGAAAGGAGAAAAGGAAGCATATATAGACAGATAAAACTGGAATAGGGAAAGAGAGAGAAGAGAGTGGCATAGATGATGATCTTCTGAATGAGTTATTACTGAATAGCCCACCACCCTGTAACGAGTCATCGAATAGAGACCTGATGCAAATGAGTACACCTGAAATACCAAGGGTATTGATGCCTATTTCTCATGTGAGCGGGAGGACAGCAATAGCAGCTCCTATAAACCTGATTGATTGAAATACTCCAGACGCTTTGACTGTTGCTGTTACTATTAGACCTGTTGTTCTACAAGTCTGGGATACAGGTAAATATGATTCCCAATTTGGCTGTACCGACTGAAGTAAATACAGTACAAAGGAGTTCTTCAGATTTGACAGTGAAATCCCTCATTCACACGCCCATGGTTCTGATGAGGGCCAATAATGCGGCTGCTTGAATGTTGTCCCTAATCAGAAACAAGCTGACATGATGCAAAGAATGGTGCAGATGTTTCCACCATTTTATTGTCCCAGACCGAGTGGACCTCCTGAAATGAATTACCATTCTTCTGAAATGACTGTGCCAATGAGTGTTTCAGGGCCAGATTCATCTGTACTAAATGTACAACCTGGAATTAATGCAATGTTTACTAGTGGAAGTTTAAATTTAAATAGTACAGGAGAACAATCAGGATTTACTCCTCAAGAACTTGATGAATGGCTTGAAGTATACAGTACTCCAAACAATCAGATTTCTGCAATAGTCGCAGTTTCACTTCCAGCTCTAACTGTAAATTCAGTCACAGCTCAACCTTCAGCTTCTAGTTCAGCCCATATTTCAGATGTGATTGAAGGTCCAAGTTCAGCTCAAAGTTCAGATAAATAAACCACTCATGGATGTGAGCCAATTACAAGTTGAATTAGAAGAAATGATTTGAGGGACACTTAGCCCTGTGAGATAAGAGGCATGCAAAGATAAGGAACTATTGTTTATATGTAAAAACATTGCAAGATGAGCAAATGCAATCTATGAGAGATATTTTGAATTGGTGTTGATATTTGAAATTCAAAGGGTTTGCAGAGATCTTACAGGATGGATTTTAGTGACAAAGATATTGAGAACCTGAGAGCACCAGGAAGGAAATTACAGAAAAAGAGCAAATTACAATATTCCAAAAATGGGATGACAGAGAAAAGCGGTAAGGTGGATTGTCAAAAAAGAAGGAAGTGCACCAAGTTAGTGTGCAGGTAATAACTGATTTTTATGGTGGCAGTGAAGGGGATTTGCAAATGCTCCCTATGAGAGAAGTACCTGGAAAAAAGTATGTTTATGTACCATGGAATAGACAGAATATTTTGTCATTCATGAATGAGGTCCTTAGATTACGATAAAAGCCATTGGAATGGTACAGGCAAGTCAAACGATTTGTGAAAATCTCGAAGGTTTTGTGGATTGATTTGAATACTTTGTTCAAAATTGTGGTTCCAGTAGATTTGTGTGCCGAATGTAATATAGCTGTGGATTGACCATAGGGAGAACCTCCAAGGGATTCTACAACAGGTGCACCATCTCCAGAGGTAATGAGGAAATATGATCAGGTGATAACTCAGCTGAAGGCTAAGATTCCCCTAAAGAAACTGATCGGATGCAAATTGACAGAATGACCCAAGAGCTGAAATAGACAGTACATGCATTTTATGATAGATTCGTACAGATTTTCAAACAGTACTGTGGATCAGACACTATTGCAGACAGAGATGTGGGACAATTCATTTATAAGTTTGTCATAGGTTTGAGACCTGACATTTCTGAAAGGATTCAACTGCACATACTTTGTTGGCAGTATAAATCTGTGGACAAAATATAGCATTTTGTAAAATATTGTGCAGACAATAGTGACCTGAGGCACAAGAAACTCAAGGAGAAATGATTGATTACACGAATAAAGGTGATGCTGAAAGGACAGAATCAGGTGGGGTTTGAGATCACAGGACAGGTAAAGAGAGGTTATAATCAAGTTCCGATGATGCAGGGTGTTAGTGGTTTTCAGCAGCAGCCTTTCCAGTCACAAGGAAGAGGTCATGGTAATCCTATGGATCCTAGAACTGGTATTGAGGTATCGCTTTTGAAAAAGACAAAACTATGTCACACATATGGAAAGCTTGGATATTGGGGATGTGAGTGTAAGTTGGTTTAGAATAATATGGTAAAACAGATGCAGAATGTGGATTACTCACAGTCTCAAGGGAATCACATGGGCCAGACTCAGCAGATGCAGGGACAGAGAATGCAGAATTCTAATGTAACACAGCAAATGCAAATGCCACAAGCCCCTATGCTACAACAGAATGCGCAGGTGCAAAGATACAATGTGAATCAAAATGCCTACCAAAATCAGAATGTAGCACAGCAATATTTGATTAAATTGGATGATAGTGATTAGGACCCATTTGCATGACGGTGCTTGAGGGAGGAGAAAGAGGACTGCATGCTTGGGGCAACCCTAGAAGTAGACCAGGGTGGTCCCTATGTGGATGGAGAAGTGGATGGGAATCCTATATCATTCCTTGTCGACACTAGTGCTACTGTTCTACAGTAAGAACAGCAGAGGTTCCAAACCTACCCCTCTTGGGAGAAACTATCCAAGTTATCGGAGTTAGAAACAGAAAGATGCCTACCCCAATTTCAGAACCAGTGATAGTTAAAATAGGATCCTTAGAGGATTCAAATCAATTTGTGGTGTGTGATACAAGTCCAGTGAACCTCCTGGGACATGATTTACTTTGTAAACTGAACTGTTCAATTTATTCCACAACCAAAGGAATTGCAATCCATACGAATGATGAGGATGTTGTTTTTAAACTTGCCCAACAGAGGTTAGATGTCAGGATGCATTCTCTCCTAAACATGTGAGGATTTGCCCAAAGAACTGAGAGACACTGTTTTACCTGAAGTCTGGGACTTTACAGGTAAAGATATTGGACTAATTAAAGGTGTCGACCCAGTCTGAATTACAATTAAACCAAATGCAGAGTTGCAAGAATCCCTCGATACAATTTGTCTCCCAAAACAATTGCTGGAATTACTCCTGCGAAAGAATCAATTATCGAGCAAAAGATTCTGAAGGTGAAAATGGGAAGTCTGTGTAACTCTCCCTTTATGGACTTGCAGAAGCCAAATGGCAGGTATAGCATCGTTCAGGATTTGCGCAAAGTGAATGCCATTGTTGTTTCCTGTTGTCTCGTGGTACCGAATCCAGCTGTGATTTTATTTCAGATTACATGTGAGGCAGAATGGTTTTTAGTAATTGATTTGTGCCAGGCCCTCTTCTCGATTCCATTGCATGAAGACAACCAATTTTTATTTGTTTCCGTTTTGGCAGTTGTGTTTTGGCATAGTGCTGAATCCCACAGGGCTATATAGAAAGCCCTTTAAATTTTTACCAGATACTTAAAAAGAATCTCTGAAAATGCAGACTCATTTAGTGTTAGTGCAGTACATTGATGACCTACTGAGGCTTGCAGAGTCGATACTATTGCCTTGCTAATTCATTTGGCAGAGAATGGAAATAAAGTGTCCCCGAGTAAGATACAATCAATTTTGCAAAAAAGGAGCTATGTATTTAGGACATCACATTGAGAACGGAGAGAGGAAAATGTCACAGGAAAGAATCTCAGCAATTCTTAACATGAATATTCCAGTTATCCTAAAGGAAGTCTGCATGTTCTTAGGAATAGTGGGCTATTGAAAACAGAGGACTCCAAATTTCTCTTTGAAAGCAAAGCCTCTACAGAGGTTGACACACATAGATGCGTCAGATCTGGTACCCTGAGATGACAATTGTATGACTGCCTTCACAGACCTATGAAAATGCCTTTGCAGGGCACCGGTTTTGGGAATACCTGATTACAATAAGAGCTTTGTGTTATTCTGCAGTGAAAGAGAAGGTTGCGCTCACTCAGTGTTGACACAAATGAATGGAAGTAACTGTAGGCCTATTGCCTACTTCTCAGTGACCCTTGCTTTGCCCCAATGTCTGAAATCAATTGCTTTGACTTGTGTGAGTCTAAAGCACTGCGACGGTATTGTCATGGGTCATCCACTGACAGTATTTGTGCCTCATTCATCGGAGATACTGTTGACTCATATGTGAACACATTTTCTGACCAATAGTCATCTGACAAAGTATGATAAAGTCTTGTTGGGTGCAAAGAATGTGACTCTGAAGAGATGCACAGTGTTGAATCTAGCTACATTGATGCCCTTGCCTGGAAATGAGAGTGTAGTGGATAAAGCCGAACATGATTGTTTGGATGTGACTGAGTTTTGTACCAAACCCCATCCTGATATTTCTGACCCACTGCTTGAATATGATTATGCAATGTTTGTTGATGGTTTCTGTTTGAGAGACACAAAAGGAAATTTAACCCCTTCAGCGCGGCGCGGATTTCCGCGCCGTGCTGAAGGTTCCGTGCGCGGGCGGGGCCGTGACGGAGCGGTTCCGTCATGCGCACAGCGCGACCGTCGCGCATGACGGAACCGCTCCGTCACAAGCATCGAAGGAGTTAAAAGCTGAGTATGCAATATGTACTGTTGGAGGTGTTGTGGAAGCTTCATGTTTGCAAGGAGAGTTTTCTGTACAAGTTGCAGAGCTTATAGCTATGACACAAGAACGCACCATTTCAGAAGAGCTACAAGTTACAATTAACACTGATAGTATGACTTTGGATTTGTACATGACTTTGGGCAATTGTGGTCACAGCTTGGATTCATGACATCCTCTGGTTCACCCATTAGTAATGGGGACTGTAGGAAGAACCTTTTGCAGTCCCTACAATTGCCTGCCCAAATTGATGTTGTGAAATGTGTTACTCACCGACCATACTGACTTTGTTTCAGTTGACAACCATTGTGCAGATGAGATGGCAAAATATTGTGCCCTGAATGCACACACTTTTAATGAGGAAATTTTAGAAAACCCATTCAATGTCACAGATTGTTCCATGGTGTTGTCAGCCTTAGACACATGGCTGGAGGTTAGGAAGTTCAGGATGAGGTGACAGAAGCAGAACGGCAGGGTTGGGTGAGAGCAAGCTGTACTAAGAGGGATGATGATCACTGGATTTATGTTGATGGTAGACTGGTATCGCCTGACAGCTTATTGTCACCAATGGCAAGGCACTACTGTGCTCCTGCACATGTTGGGAGAGATGCAATTATGCACCTTTTTCAACAATCCCAGATTTAGAGCAACAGTCCTATATCCACTATGTCCTCTAAGCAACAGCAACAAAACTCAGGAAGAACACAGGTTGTCATGAATCACATTGGTAAATCTACATGTCCTTGAAGCCAGATGCAAATGGACTTCATAGAGATGCCCCTTTACAATTCTTTGAGATATGTTTTGGTCATTGTGTGCATTTTCTCAAAATGTTTTGAATCTTATCCTACTTGTGGGAATGATAGTCTAACTGTTGCTAAAAATTGCTGTTAAGAGAGCTGATTCCGAGATTTGGATTTCCGGCTTCTCCGGAGTCAAACTGTGGAACTCATTTTAAAAATGAGGTCCTAAAAATGTTATGTGGAGCACTACAGGTTGAGCAGAAGCTTCATTGCATTTACAGACTGGAGGCGTCCGGGTTGATTGGACAAGTTAACAGCTCATTGAAATCCAGACTAGCAAATGTGTGTGCTTCTACATCTCTGAAGTGGCCGGATGAACTGCCTCTTCTGTTGATACGTTTGAGACATCCTCCAGATAGGAGGGCAAGATTGTCACCTCACGAAGTGATCACGAGACATGTGATGAGGCTGCCAGCTGTTACCCTAAAGCATTAGTCAATATTACAGATGATCTTATATTGGACTACTGCAAGGGCATCGCCAACGTGGTACGTTCTGTCTCCCACCAGGTTGGAGAAGCTGCCCTTTTGGTCCAATAGAAGCAGTGCCATGACCTCAGTCTGGGGGACTCTGTAATCGTGAAGAAGCATGTACAAAGTATGTGCTTGAAACCTCACTGGAAGGCGTCATTCCATGTGATCCTACTCACCAACACCATTGTTAAGTTTCAGGGTCTCCTGCATGCAGCACACACTCGTAGAGTCCCAAGTCCCCTGAATGATACAACACCTGCTGTTCCTGATGTGCCGGTGGAATCAGTGAGAAAGAGGGCTTCAGTTAGCCAAGCTGTTGGGGATCAGCAAGCTACTAAGACAGCATTAGTTCAGTCTGAGGGGGGTTCGAGAGTGTCAACTATAGATATCAAAGGGTCAAGATCAGTACAGTTGACTATGAGTGGTACAGACCCAAAGGAAAGGCATAGTGCATTAAGAAAGCGAGTCGTACCTGGAGAACCTTTCCTCAAAAGAGGTGACATTCTGAGAAGCTGTCTGACCACATGACGAGCACCACAAAGTATTCCTGAAAGCTCTGAGCCATCAGATCAAAGTGGCACAGAAGATGGGAAAACAGCTGTGAGGAGATCAAAGAGAGCAAAGGTACCAAGTCAGAGGTATGCATCTCCTGAATGGACTTATTTGGCTGCTAATGAATTAGAACACAAGTTCTATGAGTTTTGTGCTAATAACGTCTCCACCTGAGCCTCCCTGAAGCATACTGTGTTATTGATTTGAAGTTTAATCTGGATGTACCAACACATGGACTGACACAGTTTTCCTGAATTAACTCATCAATGAAGCTGATATGAGGGTTTCTCCTTATATGAGAAGATTGTTACCTTGCTATAACTTTATTTTCCCCGCTGTCAAGACTTTGCTGAATTGCTCATACCACTGCTGCAATTTTAGATTTTTCATTAGTTAAACGGTCTGAATCCTGAGTGACCATTCAGTCTGATTCTGGAATCACCTCCAAATGCAAATGTGTATGTAATATGATTCTTTCTATTGCTATTTTGATATTGATTGCAATGCTTATTATCTTAAATCTGCCACAATATGTTTCTTTGAAAGACTCAAAAGTACTATTTTCCTGGAGCCACTAAAAGAAATGTTTCCGATTCTGATGACATGAATGATGATTCTTCACACAATAATACTTTGAAAACAGATTGCCTGTTCAAATTTTTATGCTGTTTTACTCAACGAGTATGTGTATACTATTGATGTTGGTGATTGGTATGTTTGTATGCAAATACCTTCATCAGTCACTGAGAGAGTAACCTGCCATAGCTTTCCTCGAACATATATAATTTCTTGCAGTGTGTTAGCTAGGTTGTTTTATGGTGTTTTAACAATAGTTATATTATTGCTCCAATCAAGTCTGAAATTTCTATGCTAAGACATTTACATTTGCAGACTGAAGTTTCAACAAACTATGGGTTACATATTCTGACTGACTCAATCTTTGGATATGGCTTATGCACTTAAAAATAACCTGAGATGTAAATGAGTGTGAACTGAAAAGAATTTGATAGATTTAGTGGAAAGTAGACATAAAAATGAAATGAACAATATTAGTACACTACCTATATTAACTTCTTGGAATTTACCACAAGAAGAAAACAAAATTATGGGTGGAATGGTAT
Source organism: Triturus cristatus (assembly GCF_964204655.1). NCBI lineage: Eukaryota > Metazoa > Chordata > Amphibia > Caudata > Salamandridae > Triturus > Triturus cristatus. The sequence continues at coordinate 427,788,568 of NC_140580.1, read as the reverse complement.
CATTGGCTTTAGATTGGAAACACAAAGGCAAACTTTGTATATAACAAAAGAAATCAAACATTAATGCTGTTTCTGTAGGATTTAGTGAATGCAAACACGCATTTGAATGGTATGAATACTGGGGAAGATATTCTAAAGGAGTAGATCCTATTTTCCCTGGAATATATTATGTCTGTGTGAAGAGTGGATATTATAAGTTGCCAAAAAGATGATATGGAAGGTGTAATATAAGACTAGTTTTTCCAAAAATGTATCATGTTAAGAGGGATAAAAAAGAGTTAATGGAAACAAATGAGAGAACAAACAGAAGTGCAAGTGTGAGTGAAATAATAGGTGATATATTTGGAGTTCGGATACCTTAAAGTAGGAGTAGAATTAGACAACCGGAAAATTAGAAAGCTATCTACTATTGTTGAGAAACTTGCCTCCAGTACAACTGGGGGGTTTTCTGTTGTGAATGAGAGATGATATCAATAAGATTGATGGTGATTCAAAATCAACTTACCTTTGATATCCTTCTCACGAAGGAGGGTGGAGCCTGCCAATTATTAAAAGTGCAACACTGTTGCACATACATACCTGACAGGATCAGAGACTTAGAAGGTTACACTAAAAACATTACTGACTTGAAATAAGACCTGAAAGACATAAACTCAGATGGCTCCTGGGAAACCATAGGTAAGGTATTCTCAAGTGTTACCAGCTGGTTAGGAAACTTAGGATATGGACTAGTGGTTTCTTTCTTGACACCTGTAGTGATGACCTATTTGTGCATAATGCTGCTGATATTGTAAATAAAATTCTGGAGATACCAAAGGAGTAAAAAAACTTGGAGTGAAAAGAACAAGAGCTGATCTTGAAATGGAAGATGCAGAAAGCAAATTCTATGATGAATTGAAAAAGTTAGACAAGAGTATAAGAAAGTGGTTAATCTGTGTCGAGATTTGATGTGGTAGATAAGATGATGGCTTGATTCACCATCAGAGGAGTGCCTGATGCAGCATGAATTCAAAAATCATACCACACAACATGCTTACACAGAGAAGACATGAAAAGCTGAAAGTACTCAGTGAACACGTTAGAAACAGTGACACACAAAACAGAGACAATTGTAGTAGAAGCATCTTAAAACTGTCCTTAAAAACATGAGATAAAGAAAACACATTGATACGACAGCACTAATACATATAAATGAGTTGTGATAATGAAAGTTTAATGCATAGCTGGCTTATTAATGTATATCAATGAAAATATTGATGCTAAGTGAAGTGGCCCAGTGTTTTTAATGCTCTTTGTTGAAATGCACCAGTATAAAAAGTTGGTGCAAAAATGTGTAGCAATGAAGTACAAGCTTGAAATTTTGCAAAATGATACTAGGGATACTATAGTTTGGGAAATATTTTTTTTTTAAATTGTAGGATGAATTTTGAAAAATTTGCATTTGTATGAATGTTGTAAAATGTTGTGGTAGTAAGGCATTTCTAGCAGCCATTTCCATGTAATAATATTTCGTGAAAGTTCTTACATATATACATTCTTCATTTAAAGTGATTTAATTTTGTTATATTCAAACCAAAAGTTAGAGCTCATTTCACTTAAACGTGCAATGCTAATTTAAAGGCTTTCTTGAAATGCTTCTTTCTAGTACTGGACTTTACCCTGATTTAATACAGTGGATCATTATTTTCAAGTAAAATGTTGTGTATTTGTCCAATACATGGCTAAACCCTGACTTTCTTAAAAGTCTTTTTAATGTTCACAGTGAAATATTCCAGTGGGAATAGAATTTCAACTATGCCTATAAATCGCAACTTTGTATTTCTTTTCTACCAATGTTAAGCCAGTGAGGAATCCCACATCTCTCATTTTTCATGACTAGCATAGGAAACCCGTTTAATGATTCTACCATTTCAGGTGACATAATGTGAACGCCATGCCACTGAGACATTGCTAAAACTCTATAAAAGAAGAAACCCCAAGGAGGGGCAACAAACGCTATTGATTTTTGGTTCTGGACCGAATGTCATTGATGTTTGCTTCCTGAGACCCAGATGTTATGCTGGTCGATCTTTTCTTTGGACTGTTTCTTGATGCTATAGTCAGTTGGTGGTCGACTGAGATCTTCTTTGCCAAACCATTTCTATTTTCACAATTTTCTCTTATATCTTTAGCTCTAAGCTAATGGACTTGCACCTAATGGACTTTAAGTCTGAACCTGTTCCCCTTTCCTATAGGACCTGATTTTGAACCACCCTTCTGCACTAAAGGGTAGTGGGACTCTGTAGCTCTGCAAACTGATTTTATATTAATTCTATAAAGATTTTTTTAAATGTTTTGTGCTTTAATCCAAGCTATGATTTTGTTGACCGAAGTATTTAAGAAATTGTTAATTTTAATACATTTTGATTCATTAATACAATAACCAAATTAATCCAAATCTATTATTTAGTCCTTTTGGTTCTTCCATTTAAACTGCGCTTCTGTATTGATGCATTAAACGCATTGTAGAGAGAATCAATTAGCTCTATCAGAACATCAGGTTTTGCTTCTTTTATTCTGTGTTGCTATTGCGGAGCTTTTCGTTTACATAATCCTCACTCACCTTAACTTCTTTAGGAGGTTGAGTCATCCAGTTGCTGTTCTTTTTTTCTACAGTATGGTTTTGAGAGTGGTGTATCTAAATCCGATTTAAAATCTGCGAGTTGGCTCTCGATTTATGGTCCTCATTGCACAGCTTATATGGAATTGGTTAACCCAACTTCCACACCTCATATTGGTGAAGAAAGATTCATCAAAGGCTCACTGCCTCTGTGGTAATGGAAATGCCTCAGACAGTCTAATCGTAAAGGGCCCAGGATGGTTAGAGTAGTAAGGAGAGTAAGCATATAATAAAGACATTTTACACACACTTCACCCTGCAACCGGACCTTTTAAAATCTGCAGGCAGGAATGGTCAACTTACTGTCCTTCAAAACAATGCACAGGAAATGTCATCCTGCATAACACACTTTCACTATTAAAAACAAAAATCACGCCTTTAATGATGTTTTATTAAACTCTCTTAAAGATGGTGTTGAGCTCTGTATGAATGGTTTGCCTTTGTGTATCTAATTTCAAACACATATCTGCTAACTAGTAACCCGCCAGCACATCAGACTTGAGAGCTTGCTATATGCTTGAAAGAAAGCACCGAGTTACACAATATATTTCATCATCTATATTTTCAGGTGAAAATAATGTGATTGTTTTTATTAACCTTTTATTGCTTGTAGAAGTAAAAATCAATACCAAAGTATTCAGAAAAGCAAGAAGGCAATTTCAAACTACTTCACAGTGGAATTTAAATCTCACGGCTAATTTATTCCTCCAGATCCTGATACAAAATACATATCTGTCGAAAAGAATGCCAGATATAAAGTATTGGGTAATGCTGACAAAAAACTGGTAGTTACAAAAACTGTTATTAACAGTAGTTAAAACAATGACAGGTTACTAAAGCAACATCCCTGCAATCTAAAGGTTGAGGTATAAACACAATGACAGATTGACCATATCTTTCCTCATGACCTGTAAGGGTTTGGTATAAAGACTTTATGATATACTTTTCTGCTCGCCATTGGGGTGGATTTGCCATCCTTTCTAAGGCCTCATTTATTGTTATCTGCTCGGGCAGCAGAGTTTCCCCTCCCAAAATTGGGACCTCTGGTGGAAAATCTGCCATTGTGAGTGACAGTCAACATGAAAGAGTGGTGATTACAGAGCACCACTCTCCCTATGCTAGGTCAATATAATGGTGATGCAGTCCATCAACACATACATGTGCATATACTGCTATTGTACCAAATGTGTAGTTAAGGTCATGAACTTCATTGCCCGTTTCTCAGAATAACGTGAACAGTCAAATGGACTAACAGTCCTGTAAAGAGTAGCTGTGATGGCTTGTGCTGTACATAAGGGATATATGAGGGGTCAGAAAGCTAACTCTTAGAATTTGGTCATCTCAGGAGTCTCTTGGCCATTCGGAAGCACAGACTCTGTTTGTCTGCAAAAGTCTTTCTTTCAGGGAGTGCACTCTATGTACACATGATGAGTACTTGTGCTTCACATTTTGCTGTTAGAAAAGAGCGTTAAGTCCTTATCTTTGAACAGCACTTCCAGATGAAATTTGCTGTGTAGGAAATCCACCTTTTGTGCGTGGTCACCCCAGATTTTTAACTTTAGCTGGACCCCCTATTTTTTCTGACTTTAGAACTCTTTGCACTTTATTAATGCTAACCAGTGGTAAAGGGCCTGTGCCCCCCTTAAAACATGGTTGAATTGCCATACTCCTATTTGGAATATTTAACTTGCCTATCAGTGCCTAGTATAAGGTACAAATTGTACCCAGGGCCTGGAAGTTAAATGCCACTAATGGAGGGCAGCTCCTATTGTGAAATCCACTACAGTGGCAGTGAAAACATGGCTTCAGGCCTACCATTGTAACCTGACTATAGCGAAGTAAAAACTGCAATTCGACCTGTCAAAATAAAGCGTTCTCACAGGTCAAAACTAGGCCTGGCCGAAATGTTAATTTTTCTGGAGTAATTCAGTTTTTTTTGTTTTACTCATATGATTTGAATTTACCAAAAATTAAGAGACGAGGCCTGTTCTCGTTATTTTGAGTAACTTGGCAAGTTACATCAAGGTATGCGAATTACGCTCACTACTAGCAAAATACCTCTGTTTTAAAAAATGTATAAATCACTCTAATGGAGGTCTAGTAGTCCACAAGGCAGTGTATATGGTATTCAAAAGTAGGACATTTAAAAATGTAATATTAACTGATCTGTACAGTGACTAGCACCCAAAAGTTATTTTCTCTGTGGCAGGCCTAGCTGTACAGTGCAGAAAACTAGAGTACAAATTAAAATACTAATACTGTAGCTCAGGAATGGGACCACCAAGAAAAATAAATAAACAAATATGTTTAATAGTTATTGAAAATCAAATATAATGTTGACATCAGGTTTTTTAATAAATATTAAGGCGAGGTAACTTTTAAGAAGTTCCTGGAGGCTAATTTAAATTGGCTTCCCAGCTGGTACTAAGCCTTTAAAAGGTGTGAACTTTCTAGCCGGAGCAAACAATAGGCTGCCCTGAATTGGCAGAGATTATGCCTCTGAAATTACAGCATATGCATGTTGGGAGCTGTGTGCATCATTTTTGACACTACAGAGTAAAATTAGGCTTCAATGTCAAATCATGCTTGACAGGCCTGCTGAGTTTACAAATAACCCTTAGGGCACACTTGAAAGGGGAGAGAACGAGATGCCAGGACATTTCATGTCGATCTACTTTCTAGTTGCTAAAGGACTCTACTTATGTCCTACCAGACTTCTATCTCTGGGTTTACATAAACCACCTGGCACACACTTAAAATAGGAGTGAGCAGGAACCGACTGCCTCAAGTTGGGATTTGGAGTGGGAGGATACTCCCCCTACTCACAACCCCAGCCATCAGAGCCCAGGTTTAGTATGGACAAAGAAGTGGACTCCAAGGGTCAAGAGACCTCCTATTCAAGCTACAGGGATACAACAAGCTACAAGAGGCCTTTTTCTAGAAGTACAAAGCTGACCAATAGCTTCTGGACATGGATTGGACCCTGCTGTCGTCCTGTACCTGACACTCTGTGAGACTCTAAGTGCCTCCACTGAGATCCTGGCAGCTTTAGTAGTGTACTCCTGTGATGGATTGGGACTTAAAAGACTAAGGCCTGATTTATATCTTGGTGGTATTTATAGTCCATTGCGACGGGGCTAAAGGTCGTCCGCTGAATTTCAAAGCAGGCAGACTTAAGTTTTATCACAAAGTAGGCTACTCGGTCTCCACCATGACTAAACCTCTGCCACAGCACTGTGGAGTAATGGCCGTCAGAGGCAGACCTCTAATTCTGGCCACCTAATTTAGATGGGTGAAATTAGAGGTCAGTTTTAACTCATCAGGGCAATGGAGGAATATACTCCATCTTCCTGATGTAGTAATGACCACATCCTATATATAAACCAGGCCCTAAGTCAGAAGATAACATCTTTCAACAGAAAGAACCTGGTTGTTGTATCTGAACGGTGCATCATCATGGTCAACCTCAAATTGTTTCTAGGTCTCGGTCTATCGCAATCATTGACTATTATTAACACTTTATATTTGTCAGTTGCTATTTTTGCTTAAAACGTTCAAAATGGAAATCTTGTGTTTCCTTTATTTGATTTCTATTATTTTGGTGTCATTTTATTACATTTTATTGTAATTTTCTAATTTGGTTTGGGAATTTCATTGTTTTGCGTTTTGACTTTATTACTGTTTTGGTACTGGGTAAATACACATTTCCTCCAAGTTAAGCCTGTCTGCTCTGAGCCATAGCAACCAAGGGGATGCGTTCAAGCTAATTTAGAGACTTCACTGGTTTACCCTGAGAAGGATTGTTTTTATTACTTACAGTAGCTACTCACTCCCCCCCACTCACAACTAATAACCCAATTTCTTGGCTGCCAGAATTTTTCACAAAAGGAAGACAGTGGGCAAGTGGAGTGAAAATGTTGAAATATACGTTTATTTTAATTTGTTTATCTGACTTGCTGTCCTGCTTTCTGTGAGACTTTCCTTCAGAATTATATACTCGCTTTCACCTCCTGGCGAGGATTCAACAAATTCAGTGTTAATATCTATTACTGATTTTTTCTAAATTCTCTCTGAGTGATGCTATTTACTAAGTGCTTTCCTGCATTTTAAGTTCCATACAGCTTCCTGTAGGTACCAACTATTTTGTTAGCTCCTATGCTACATAAAACTGCTAAAGGCTAGAAATTAAAAATAAATCTATGCAAAACAAACATCTGTACTAGGAAACACAGTTTGACATTTTGTAAACGATGGTGGCAAATGCATACCTTCGCTTTTTTAAGAGGCTTCCATTTACCTAGCACTGCTGATGACACATAATTTACCAGAGTTTTAGGCACCATGAAAAATCTGGTTGCTCGAATCTACATCACTGAGGACATTAGCAACATCGCAGGGAGAGTGTGGTCTATGGCGGCACTCCACTGCCTGAAGTTTTGGGGCAATTTGTGGGACCCTCTGTGTATCCTCTGAAATTGTACCTTAGGGAGTGCATTAACTGTCAACCTCGACAGAGATGTCTCATAGCTAGTGTACCTCCCAAGTACCACTAACTCATGTCGACAATAGACCATGGGTGCACTGGGCAAGGTATACCCTTGTTTACATTGGACAATAGCTCCATGCAAATGAGGTAACGTCACCTGATCATTGATAAGAAGGGTAGTACATAGGTGACAAAAATGGCTGCAGCCCATTTTGTATTATGATAGTCTCTTACTGATGCAAACAGTGGGCAGAATCCTGGGACACGCTCCTGAGACACTGAAGTGATCTGCCCTCTTATGTCTAAATCACAACACCATCCAGTCATAGAATGTGGCAACAATTTCCTCTCAAGTAGTGGATGACAAGAGTGGTCATCTGGAAGGCAAAGCTCTCACCTTTCAATTAGACTTTCAGGCTGACTACAATACATGTACATGTGTTGGGTACTCTTCAAGTGGCCACCAGTGGGACTGGAATGAATTCTCTGCTGAGTAAGTAATAAGTAATCATTCTGGGTTACAGCAACTTTAAGTTATGCATTTTAGTTAGCGTAACTAAAGTACACAAATTCTGGGAAAAGATTGAAAAATGTCCAGTCTGACATTCTTTATTCCAGTAACTCGAGTATCTGCTATAGTGGTTTAGTAACTGGTGAGTCAACCTTCAGTGCTAAAGACCTTATGGACAGACATCCTTTGATGAAGGATTTACCTGCAGCCATGTTGTGGAATGGTAACTGAAGAACATCAATTTTTGACAGGTAACTTGACTAATGAGCATCCATTCCAAACCACCGAAAGGTGGGCTTTTCTTAAAGGCAAGAAAAACTTTGGCTGTGGGCCTTATTTCTCTGTCAACGTGCCCAACAGTGTTTAGTCCTTAGACAAGACAACATTGGTATCTGACCATTTTCATATGTTAAAATTATAAATGTGTCACTGATGCCTGAAATTGAAAGAAAATGATTTGTTTTTGATACTGAAAGGTGAATTTGTAAGGCACACCTTCACCTAGAAGTGCTGAATAACAGATGTGTAAGCAGCCAGTGTGCTTTTGCCATAGGCCTCCATGTGTTCATTGTGTGTGGCCATGTCTCCTTGCTTGCCGTTTGACCATGTGGTCGGTGGTCATTTTGTGTAACCTAACCAGCCAGTGTCCTTTTGCCATAGGCCTGCATGTGTTCTTTGTTTCTGGCCATGCCACCTTGCTTGCTGTTGGACCATGGCCATTTTGAGTTGCATGCCAGTGTGCTTTTGCCTTAGGCCTGCATGTATTCCTTGTTATTGGCCTATACTCTTTGTGGGTGTTGTTGTAGTGACTTTGCGGCTGGTGGCCATTTTGTGTAGGCAACAAGCGTGCTGTTGCTCTAGGCCTGCATGTGCTCTTTGTTTGTGGCCATGCTTCCTTACTTGATGTTGGACCATGCGGTTGGTGGTTATTTTGTGTAGCCTGCCAGTGTGCTTTTGCAATAGGCCTGCATGTGTTTGTTGTTTCCTGCGAAGCTTCCTTGCTGGTTGTTGTGACCATGTGGCCATTTTGTGTAAGCAGCCAGTGTGCTTTTGCCATAGGCCTGCATATGTTAATTGTTTGTGGCTATGCCTCCTTGCTTGCTGTTTGACCAAGTGGTCAGTGGCCATTTTGTGTGTTATGCTTGAGACCTAGTTGCTCATTCTAAATGTACTGTATGAACAGTGCTCAATATATCATTATATACTTTATTTGTATTTTTCATCTTCACCACTTCTTGCCTCCCAAATCCCAGTGGTTTCAACTTCAGTTCTCATGGAACCAGTAATCCCCTTCTCTAAGGATCAGCAATGATATTTTTTTTACTTTTGGTTTTTTGATAATTTTTTCACAAACATTTTTATATTTAATTATATATTTTTCCATTTTTCATTTCTTCTTGTAAATGTTAGCAATTTTTTTTGCAATCGTTTTCATTTTTCTTTTAATTTTTTTTATATTTTTTCCATTTTTTTGTAACCCCCCAAAAAAAATGTTACTTTTTTTGTGGTACTATTTGACAATTTTATTTTTACTTTTATTGTTGTCTAATTGTCTTTTTTTCATTTTCCTAACATCTGGCATCAACCCTATGTGCTTTCGGCAGTGCACATCTGCACAACAGTATTAATTTTCTAAGCAATATTCCTTTGTCAATTTTTTTGTCAACATACACAAAGCCCCTCACAATTTTTGAGGGCTGGGGAAAAGAGAGGGAAATTTATATGAGTAACCGTTTGCACTCTCACACACACCCTGGGTGTCATGTTTCATCAGTGGCCATCCGATGCTTGCCAGAGAATGCTCTAGTTGCGGGCGGACCTCAGTGTAATTGGAGGGACCATTCAGTGGTGTTTGTGTGGGATGGAGGATCCTAAAGGTGAAAAACCACTTACAGCTGCCCGTTCTGAATCCCGTCATTTATTGGTGGGAGATGTACGGGTTGTTAAAAATAAACATTGGACACTTGGAACACCATTTGCGTCCTGTGTCCTATTTAGGTTGACACGTTTCAGCAGCGGCCCCAAGACGGGTCCAGGGCTTTCTTCAGGACTAGGATCCTGTATGTCTCTTTATACGTTCCTTGAGCAAGCGTCAATACACACACTGCATGCAGCCATACTCCTAAGGGCTGGTCGAAGTCAATGATAGGGTCTTACAAAGACAAAAGATACAAATAAACATAAGTTATACATTGGGCAGACATTAGCAATTGGGATAAGTATAATTTTGAAAAAATAATTTTGAGAAAACAGGTGAAACTGACCAGCAATTGTCTGTCTCACAAGATTCCGCCATGCCATAACTGCCTTTCATAGGTTTGTGTGTGGTCTAATACATGCAACATGCATATAACATCAGGTGAAAAAGGTTGTGCTTGATTCTCAAACAAATGTGCACATCCTGAATCTTATCCTATTTTAGGACAGAGATACTTCATGGAGGATTGGGAAAAGGGGAACCATGTAGTCACACATTTTAAGCGAAAGAGAAAAATAGTTGCACCACCAGCCAATTATAATCTGCAAATATCTGCAAGTATTTTTGTCAAGTGGTATGCATAACCAATTGCCTACATTTATTCTGTCTTACTTTATCAAAGGTCTTTCCCTGCCAGCGGCATCTATTCGCGCATCTCCATCCTCGAGCCGGTACCTTGCTATTGCAAATAACCTTTTTTAAAGAGGTGCCTCAAGGGGGAAATGAGTTTAGAACACAGGGGTAACCCTTTAACCCAAGGAACCTGGGTCTCGTAAATATATATGAACAATGGTTCCGTAGGGGAATTAGTATTTACAATGAAGAAAAATCAATAGAACAAAAACACAGCAATCACTGATCTAGCAAGCAATTAATCTTAAAGACTGAGTAATATTTCAAAAAACGTAACAATTTATTTTTAGTATTTCATGTGAATTTTAAATCATTCATCAACTCCTTTAGATATGTACAAAAAATGCGAACGGGCTGTATATACAAGATTATTTACAAAACAACGACGCAGTGACAAAGTGAATAAGGTGACTTTGTGTGATAGTGTAAAAATGGATATATACAATAATAATAAAATACAAAGGAAGTTATTCACAAAAAGTCCTCGGCTAATTTATGGATAGGTAATGAGCCTTGTATGGCACACGTCCTGTAATCTGCATATACAAGGTATTCCAATTAGTGCAGGACTGTGGAACCGTCAACGTTTCGACCCTTTGTCGACCAGTTGTTCTATATGGTCATGTCGGGTCTTCTTCAGGACATTGGGGATGTATAACAGCCCAAATAGTGGTGAAGGCACCGAAGTCAGACAATATGGCGTAGTGGCAGTCAGAGGGAGTTTCCAATATCAAAGAAGGTCTAAGTTCTTCTTCGCCTAGTTAACAACTTATGTTCTCCTTTTGTCATTCCGGTCAGCGTGCCAGCTATCAGCCACTGCCTTCAGGATAATTTGTTTGGCAATACTGGAGTCTGGGACATCAGGATATCACTTCAACTGATGTATGAAAATTATTCTCGGAGTCTCCGGGAGTCAGTTTCAAACGCGCCACCCACCGCGTTTGAAACTGACTCCCGGAGACTCCGAGAATAATTTTCATACATCAGTTGAAGTGATATCCTGATGTCCCAGACTCCAGTATTGCCAAACAAATTATCCTGAAGGCAGTGGCTGATAGCTGGCACGCTGACCGGAATGACAAAAGGAGAACATAAGTTGTTAACTAGGCGAAGAAGAACTTAGACCTTCTTTGATATTGGAAACTCCCTCTGACTGCCACTACGCCATATTGTCTGACTTCGGTGCCTTCACCACTATTTGGGCTGTTATACATCCCCAATGTCCTGAAGAAGACCCGACATGACCATATAGAACAACTGGTCGACAAAGGGTCGAAACGTTGACAGTTCCACAGTCCTGCACTAATTGGAATACCTTGTATATGCAGATTACAGGACGTGTGCCATACAAGGCTCATTACCTATCCATAAATTAGCCGAGGACTTTTTGTGAATAACTTCCTTTGTATTTTATTATTATTGTATATATCCATTTTTACACTATCACACAAAGTCACCTTATTCACTTTGTCACTGCGTCGTTGTTTTGTAAATAATCTTGTATATACAGCCCGTTCGCATTTTTTGTACATATCTAAAGGAGTTGATGAATGATTTAAAATTCACATGAAATACTAAAAATAAATTGTTACGTTTTTTGAAATATTACTCAGTCTTTAAGATTAATTGCTTGCTAGATCAGTGATTGCTGTGTTTTTGTTCTATTGATTTTTCTTCATTGTAAATACTAATTCCCCTACGGAACCATTGTTCATATATATTCAAGGGGGAAATGAGCGGAAGGTCACATGTGATTACGGAGCCATGAATCTGGGCATATCGGGACTTGAGGCCTGTGTACGTCCCGGTGCAATTTTTCCATTGGACAGACGTCATGGCGTGCACATGTAAGTACACGCTGCCGCCAGGCATGATGGTTGATGTAGTTTCCTCAAGCCCACAATTGTTACTTCCTGAGGGTAACCTCTGCTTGGCCGTGTCTATGGGCATATAGGTACTTGGAGTCCCGTATGTTATGCTGCAGGTGTTCCATCAGGTGAAGACATGGTAGCCGGGCGTGCCATTGGGCAAGCCTCATGAGTGCATTGCAGCAGTCGCAAGTGATGCTGCTGTGCCCTAGAGCATGTTATGATCTGCAGTCCTAATTCTAAAACTACAAGAATGACAGAGTAGAATATTTATTTTATATTGTAGCAGAAAGGATGGCACATAGCTTACATCTGCACTGAATAGATGCATGCATAAATTAGGGAGGGCCAGGTCAGATATCTTACTCATCAATTTTTATGAAGGCATTCAGAGAGAGAGTATGTGAAAACCATATAAGTTAAACTCATCTAAATGGACTGCAAGTTGCTACGTCTGACACCCTGTTATGGATCTGATGACATGGGGTGGATAGGTGTGTAAATCTGCAAGTGTTTTTTATTACTGAGGGCAGTGTTTTTTTAGGACTCATTGTTTTAGTTGAAGCCAGGTGATGTTATCATTCAGTCCTTGTATATGAGTCCTCAGGCATTATACCCACTGTTGTTCCCTTTCAAGGAGTACCTTAGTTATATTGGTGAATAGACATGGGGAAAGGAGGTATATGAGGCCATCCCGTTTTTTGGGGGAAATTCCTATTGGGGGTCTTCACTCCAGCTTTTGATGAATAATCCTGAAAATGAATGAATGACAATCTCTGGTTTCCATAATTAACAGCCTGCTCTGGGTACGTTTGCTTTATTGTGACTGTTGTCACCTGCACCTTCGTGAGTGCCATATCCCAACTTGATGCACATAAAGCAAACAGTTAAATCTAAACCACTAATTAAACTGCAACAATGCCACATATCACTGAGCTTCTCCTTGCTTGTTTGCTTTTAGGTGCACAAGAAAAGAGACAACAACACCTACAGTATTTCCAGACAGAAGGTCTGTGAACGATGTGACCTGTGATCTCATGACACGGACATCTCTTGAGCTTGTGAAGCTAAGTGTCATTGCCAACTGACAGCTTCAAGATGGCCCCAAAGAAAGGGGTGCCAAGAAAGTGGCCAGTGCGGAGGAGAAGAATCAGATTTCCACCACTGGCGTGCCGGCCAGAATTGTTTATGGCAAACTTGTGCCTGCCGCACCCATCTCTGGGGAGCAAGCTGGGAGCAGCACCCCCGCATCAGTGGACCCACCCCACCCCAACCTAGGCCCAAGCCCATGTCAGGCGCAGAAGCAGCCTCGCTAATCATGGAAAAGCCGACGAGCAGTGACTTTGAACTGGACTTATCTCTTGCGCAAAGTAGTACCCAACAGTTGCAGCAAACTCAAATAAGTGGACAACAAGAGCTGCAGCCAGCCAAAGTAGTTCCTCCCAAAGTAGGAGCAGTTCAGAAGATTGAGCTTCATGCTGAGGAAGTAGAAGAAACCCCTCTTTCAAAAGATCAATTGTTTTCCAGATCTCCATCAAGAAAAAGGAGGGTTACTTCATCATCTTCTTCTCCAAGCCCCTCTTCTGATAACCCAGACTACACATTTATGCCATCTTAGTCTGAGACACAGCCAACGAGAGATGCTAGGGAAAAGGATGGTTCCTGAAAGCCTTAGAGTTTTGGATGAAGAGGAGGATCACAACAAGCCAGTCATTATGGATGTTAGCCCAGCCCCAGTGGAGACCTACGTTACCCCACCTCAACCTGCTCTGAGGGATGTGACACACATACCACTACCGCCAGCTTCCATATTTGCAAGGCCCTTCATCCACAACCACCTCAGAAGAAGGTGCAAGCGAGGCAAACGTCAAAATGCCCACCTACCGCCACTTGTTCCGACACTGACTGTGGCACAAGTGCCAGAAAGTGGTCCTCCCCAGTTTAAGACTTCTTTATGGTTAGCAATACGGAGCCAAACAATGCCATTTGCTCTATTTGTGGAGCAAGTGTTAGTAGGTGTAAGCTTGGTGCAAACTATGGTACCAGAGGCCAAACAGCCCATTTGAGAAAACATCACACAATCTGCTGGGAGGAGCACCTTAGCAGCCAAAAAAATGCAAGTGATGTTGGTGAAGGGGGTGAGAGCAGAATTTTTACAACACAAAGCTGGCTAAAATGTTAGTGCTGGACCTCCTCCCTTCTTCTTTTGTGGAAGTTGTGTGTTTTTTCTAGAATTTGTTAAGACCATCTTCCCAAAACGGAAGTTTCCCAGATGGTCCTATTTTTCCAGAGTTGTTGTTCCAGTGATAGATCACAATGTGCTGGAATTGGTTGGACACATTTAGCGGCAGAGTGCTGTTCAAACTTTTACCTGACAACAGACATGTGGACCAGTAGCCGAGCCACTGATTACATGGGGGTTAGAGAAATGATATCTGCAGGTGTTGACAATACTGACATTTTTAATGGCGCTCAGAAGCAGACAACAGTAGCCATGTTCACCATGGAGAAATCCCATACTGCTTCAAACATCTTGGATGACTTTAACAACAAGGTCTTTAGATAGCTGCGATGAAGAGGGCTTAACATTGGATCTGTTCCCTTGAGCAAAGGCAGTGATATAATTAAGGCCATAGCAGATGGTGGCTATTTCAGGGTCCTGTGTTTGTACTGCATCATCATCCTTGTAAAGGACTTTCTCAAAAAAAGAAGGCAGAGTCAGAAGCTTACTCTCTACCCTCAGAAGAATCTGCACTCATTTCAGCCATTCTTTTAAAGCCCATAAGCAGTTGAGAGTCATTCAGTGTGATAATAGAATGCCAATTAAAGCACTCATACAGGAGGTGCAAACACGTTGGAACTTGACTTATTACATGTTGCATGATGCAGCATCTGTTTGAGCAGTGCACTTTGATCAATGAATATGTCACGCAAAGAGCAACTGTGAAAGGCATGCTCATTGAGATGGACCAATGGGACCTAGTCATAAGCCTGACAGAGATGCTGCTTCCTTGGAGGTTTTAACACAGTAAGTCAGCAAGGAGGACAGTACCATGGGCCAGCCTATCCCATTGGTGCACATGCTACGGGAACAGCTAATGGAGGTGTATGAAATGTACGCAGGTGTGGATGAAAAAACAGATGCACATGAGTTGGTGGAGATCGTAATCATTCACTTATCTGTTAATATGAGGGTGCAAACAGACATTGTGTCATCCAAACATTACATATGTGCCACAATTCCTGACCCACAGTACAAACAATTACCAGCCAATTTCATTCTTTTTGCAGACGGGGATGTTTCAAACTAAATGACGTGGATTGCTGAGCAAGCCAGTGAGCTAGAAAAGGAACTGATGGGAAATAGAGGCTCACTCCTCTCGGGCTCAGGTTCTGCGGTGCAGCCTTTATCTTCAGAGCCTAGGGCAGTGCTGTTGGCCCACAGCAGCCAAAACCAACAGCAGGATAATTGGCCCAAAATGTGCATTTGATTGGTTTCTAAAGGCAAGGCTTAAGTCCAGTGCAGAGGTGAATGCAAAACTGGTTGAGCAAGGTGGAGCACTAATTACTATTGAGAGGATGGCCCAGGCAATTTGTATGACTCAACAAAGGTCTATCTTGATGAAAACCCATTGGTGTATTGGTAGGAGAAGCTGCACCAATAGCCAGTGCTCAGCAGGCAGGTAATAAAGTATCTGGCTTGCCCAGTAGCCAGGGTATCCTCTGAGGGTGTGTTCAGTGCAGCTGGTACAATTGTCACAGTGAGAAGGACCAGTCTGTTGCCCCAAAATTTGGAGAGATTAACCATGATCAAAATGAATCAGCACTTTATACTGCCGAATTACTCCATACCTGAAACAAGGAAGAGGATGAGGGTGATTGGTCAGTGTCAGGTCATGGTCGTGTGTTAGCTGACCAACTTCTGAGTGAACCACCTGAATTTGAGGATGAAATCTACTTCCCTGACTTGTACTGAGGCCTGGGCCCCCATAGAACTTTCTATCGCCAACTGCTTTGACAAGACAAAGAAAAGATATAGCATTAGTTGGGGAACATTATAGTATTTTGTTTGTTTGTGTGTGATTGACTAATGCAGCTCCACACATGTATGGCCGGAATGGTGTTGAAGAAGCCTCCCCCATTCCCCTCAAGGACATTGGTGAAACAATACCTGCCTCCATCCCATGTCTATCTATTCTTTCTTTATTCCCCTAGTAGGATTGCCCCAAAATATTTAAATTACAAGACTTTCCAATGTGTGTTTCGTGATTTAAAGAGATTCGGCAATGTACCACCGGCTTGAATTAGAACAGGTAAATGGCATGCACCAAAGGTTGATATATATAATGAGGGAATGTTGTTTGTACGTGTGTTGTTAACCTGATTGATTCATGTGGTGGTGGTGGACAGTAAGAGTGGGTGTTTAACTATAACTATTAAGCTTTATTGTGTTTGTGATGATTTACAATGTTGGTGGCCTAACGATGGGTGATCATTTTTTTTCCTGAAGGTTATTTTTAATGTCCCCTTTGACACTCAGCGAGATTTGTTTGCCGGAACCACACTGCTTGTTTTCTGGTTCACACTCCTCAAAGGCCCGACCAGTCCCTTTAGCTAACAAACATAATTCTAGTCTACAGAAAAAATGACTCAATGTTTCTCTTGTTGTTCATCAACAACATTGCACTAAAGGTCCCCCTCTCTCATTTTAGTTAGGAAACTTGGGACTGGAGTCGGTATGGATATGGACATATTTGTTACTCAGAGTCAGGAGGATGATGGAAGCACTCAGGGCATGACTACTTCAACAACTGCTAGAAGTTAGATGTTATTAAATTCACAGAAACAAACTTGGTGATCTAAGAGGCCTACTCAACTCTGTGGTCTGGTCCGAGGTGCATTGATTTGACTTGATTTAGGAAATAGAATAATGTTGCTGAGTGGGTGCACTGTGTGGCTCAAATTTGGGGGTTGGGTGGGGTGCTTGTTTTTGTAGGTAACTGGTGACAAGTGGTGATCATTCCATTATGCACGCACTGGGCTACATATTATTTCTGATAATTATCATTACAGTTGCAAGTTTTATCAGCCCAATACATGCGGCCACTTGTCTGTGGTTGTTGGTTGCTGTAATTACTCTCACATAATTGAAGGATTGCAAAAAACTATGCTCTCTTGCTCTGCTTCTGGACTGAGTCTTCTGTGTGCACTCCTCATGAAATTTACATTCTGTCCTTCTCCTTGATTCTACAATATATTTTTTGTTTTACAATCCACAGGCCTTCTCTTATCCTGCGCAAAAGTCAAAAGCACCATAACACTTACACTTACCTTACCGGATTGCATCAGTCAGGCACCCAAGACTGACGGACAATCCGAGAAGAATGCAGCGGATACACCTTCCAATTTGGCAAAACAGTATCATTTTCTTTTAATAATCATTTTTTAGAACTGTGTGTGTTGTTAGTTTCACTCCTACATACCTTGTATTTACTATTTTACAAACCTAGGTGACAGAATATTTAGATATATAATAAATTCATGTAACTTGGGTTTCTCTGGGGCTGACGGTCTCTTTGCATTGCATTTAAGTAAACTGTGTCATAGTAGTCATTCCCTTGTTTCCTTTCCTCCCACAACAGATTGATGATGGTTGGTTGCTCATTGCCTAGAGGAATATTGTGTGTGAAGTATTTATTTTTGTCACACCTTTACCCAAATCCCCTTTTCCATCCATTCATGAAACCCCAAACCCTCTTTCTCCGGGCTGTGTGATTTATTGAATCCTTCTGATTTAAATCCTACCTTTGGAGTTCACCTAGGTGGGAGGTGGGCCTCACTTCTGATTCCTACACTGTAGTTAGTGTGATATCCTGCTACAACTACCCCCACCATGACACCTTTGGAAAACCCGCAGCCCTTGCTTCATCTATTCATTAAGAGAACTGGCATTGTTTTACTAATTTGTTGACAATATTGGCAATGGCAACCCCCCTTACTAGTCAATATAGTTGCCAGATTGCAGAGACTAGGAGAGTAGTAGGACAAGGGTACCACATAGCACATACCCGATTGTTGTTATACACTATCAGCAAATTTTAAAAACAGGTTGCGCTAAAAGGCAGCAGTGAAAAGTAAAACACCCCCAAAAAGATTTGAGGCATAAATGACATAATATAAATATGTATTAGCCCAAACAATAAAAAACACCCCTACAACCCACACAACAATTGGCCCACACCTCTACCCAAAAAAATCTCCACGTCCCCAACCATTGTACAACCAAAATGTCCATCATTTAAAAAAAACACAACTAAAGTCCAAACTATAAGTCCCAACTCCGACATCCCCACCCTCTCCTTATTTATTTATAAAGTTTTATATAGCTCGAACATGACCACCGAGGGTATCAGAGAACTTTACAAATTATGCAGCAAGGAAGGGTAAAGGCAAACATGCAGAGTCAACAAAGCAAAAAGTAAAATTTAAAAAAATGTCCAACAATCACTCGAGCAAAGCGTCTGGGCTACAAAACAGCACCTAAGGACCCCGAGTCAAGTGGGGCAGGCAGACTGTAGCAGATATTTCTTCATCAAGAGTCCTTTAACTTCCATTTTGAAGTAGACAGTGGAAGGGATCACCCTGACTTCAGGGGGGAGATAGTTCCAGATCCTCGACGCCATGCCTGAGAAGGTTCGATTGTGAGTCTTTTTTTTCTTGAATTTTTGTGGTTTGAGTAAAAGGGTGCTGGCACTTTTGGAGGCTCTTGTACCACATGAGAGTTCCAGTTTCTGAGCGAGGTACAACGGGGACTTGAAGTGGATGGCTTTGTGTGCCATGCAAGAAATTTTCAACTGTATCCGAGCTTCATATAGGAGTCATTTCAGGGCCAGCAGGTCAGGAGAGATGTGGTTGTATTTTTTTGTACCCATTTAGAGCCTAGCAGCAGAATTGAGGGCCACCCTAAGAGGAGCCGTTTTCACTCTAGGCAAGCCACAAAGCGTTGTGCTGCCATAGTCCAGCTTTGCGATCACTAGTGCTTGCACTACAACCTTTAGGTCATGAGCAGGGAGAAAGGGTTTGAGCTTCCTTAGGATGCTGAGTTGGAAATTCGCTCCTTTGGTGAGAGAGCTGATGTGCTTTTGCATGTTCAGACTATTGTCTAAAATAATACCAAGCGAAGATGCCGAGTCCACGAGGTGAGGTCTACAATAGAGAGCAGTAAGCTGATTCAGCCATTGTTCCATGACCGGGGATTACTTGTGAATTCTGTTTTTAGAGCATTTAGCTTCAGGTGGTTCTGGGTCAGCCAGCTTTGTGTTTCCAGCAGGACTGAATTGAGGGACTGAATGTCCTCAGGGGAAGCAATCTTCAAATATAGTTGGGTGTCATCCGTATACATGTGATAGTGAATGCTGGATGATTTCAGAATTCCTGTTAGAGGCTCCATGAACAAGTTAAAGAGCGTGGGAGAGAGTGCTGAATAGGCCTGGACCCAAATTCCGTTCCGTTCGCGGAAATTGCGATAATTTGGCATTTTCGCGTTCCGCGGAATGCGCGAAAATATAAACATTTCCGCATTCCGCAGCTTAGCGATAATTTGTTTCTTGCTCGCGCTGTAAAATAATACATTCTCATGTGCGCGCGATTGCCTTACCTGAATCCCCGCGTTCGCCGACAAGTTTCCCCGATCCGGTCGCGCTCTCCACGAGATGTTGGATTGTTGGTAGCCATTTGCGCTGTCTCGCGACAGTTCGCACCCGCAGTAACGTCATGCGTCGCGCGATCACGTCTTTCTTCTCGCGATCATGCACCGCGAGACAAGTGAAAACAAGATGGCCGCGCCCACGAGCAACCGCATGGGTAAGTTGTCGAGCCGCGACCACGCAGAAAATACCGCGAACGGGCGGGAAAAAAACTTCTGCATCTTCGCGATATTTCTGCGTGTTTGCGGAGATTTTTTACATTTTCGCGATAATTTGCGAAAGTGAATTTCGCAAATTCTGCCCACCCCTAGTGCTGAACCATATGGAACCCCCAGCGTAACCAGAGCAGGATGGGACAGGGATTGGTTCACCTTGAAGCTTTGAGATCTATTAAGGAGGAACGAAGATAACCAATTAAGCACTGGCCCCAACAACCCCATCCTGTGTTCCAGGAGTTCAATTAGGTTATTGTGTTTGACAGTATCAAATGCTGATGAGAGGTCAAGAAGGATCAGTAGGCACGACTCATTGTGGTCCAGCATTCTGAGCGCATCATTGACAATGTGCGTTCGTGCCGACTCTGTGCTATGGCCCAGGCGGAAACCAGATTGGCATTGGTCCAGGAGTTAGAAATGGTTGATGTGGTTGCAGAGTTGGGCCAGCACACATTTCTCCGGGAGCTTTGGCAGGGTGGGGATGTTGGAGATTGGGCGGAAGTTATGCAGGTCCATGGGATCAGCAGTTGGTTTCTTTAGAATTGGGGTAACTTGCCCCGATTTTAAGCAGTCCGGAATATCGCCTTGCCGAAGTGATGCATTGACGATCTTAAACCACAATGTTAATAAGGAGGATCTAATTTCCTGGAATAGGTTCGATGGCAGAGGGTCATTGTAATGATTGGAAGGTTTCAGAGTCAACAGTGGTTTGCGTATAGTGCACTCATCCAGGGTTTGGAACAGACTCCAGGATGCATTGTTTATTAGGGGGGGTCGGGTTGCACAGGGTCAGAGATAACCACACCTATTGGACAGAGGGATGTCTGTGAACTGATCAATGGGTGGTCCTGGGCAGATCGTAATTCAGTTTCAATCTTACTAGACTTAGCAGTGAAGAAGTCTGCAAATTCTTCACAATTAGGCAGTGTCCCTTGACCCAGTGACGCTCAGTTCGGATGACTATTGGCTTGGGACTTGATTAGTTCGAACAGTTTTTATGGATGTTTTTTTGCTTGGTCTAGTTGAGTTCTGAAAAAGGTGGCCTTCGATATATATGCTTCTCAGGGATCTCAGGTGGTAGAGATGCTCAAGGGAGGGATAGGACCGCCATTGCCTTTCAGCAAGCCTTAAGTTTCTTCTTTCGGAATTAAGACTATCAGTAAACCATGGTTTCGAGCATTTAGAGGACATTCTTTTAAGCTGCAGTGGTGCAACCGAGTCTAGTACGTTCAGCATTGCGTGGTTATAGTGGGCTCTAAGGTCGTGAACATCAGACATGTTCGGTGGGGGGGCAGGATGTTCTCGCAGAGAGCAGTCAGCTCCTGCGGGTTGATGTTCCGTAGGCATCTTTTCAGCTGTTTTGGGTTCTTAGGCTGGGCTTTACTTGCTCTTACTGAATCAAGGATGCGAAAGGAAATTCAATAATGGTCTGTCCAATCACATGGGAGGATCGAGTCCAGGAGGATGGAGTTGGGCTTACCAATAATAAGATCTAAGGTTACTCCTTTGATATGAGTGGGGCTGTAACATATTTGGGTTAGGTTGAGGTCAAGAAGGAAGGATTTAAGGCTATTGACCACCACATCATTTACATTGTTCCAGTGGAGGTTGAAATCTCCCGGGAAGATCTGAGTGCCATGGGAGTCTGCATTGGCCGAGATAATGTCCATGATCAGTTTTGACAAGGGAAGGTTGTCGCGAGAGGGGTGGTAAAACATGTGCAGTTTGCAGTAGTGATTATTGTCACCAGACACTTCAATGCATAGGTATTCACAAGACGGTAGGGGGTCAGTCTGTAGTACTTTCGCTGTAAGATTGCTACGATATAAACATGCTATGCCACCACCTTGACCAATCGATCTGTCCAACCTAATAATATCATAATTGGGAGGTAAACAACAAGTCCAACCCACCAAAAAAAAAGTTTAAAAAGGGGCAGAAGAGGACACTACTAGGCACCATTGCCAGGCTAAGTAGCTCTGTTAGGTGTCTTGCATCTGTCTCTGCTGGGCGTTTATCGGTGAGAGCCTCAAAGGAATGCAGCACTGGGAACTGTAGTCTGAAGGGGGCAACAGTGAAGGATTGCTGTTGGGTGGCTGCCAGCAAACTGCAGTGCCGATGTTTAAATTAAAGTAGAATAGACACGCAGCACATATGTTTCAAACACTGTTATTCTTTTTTTCTTTTGAAGCATTTCCTAGTAAAAACTAAGTAACTAAGCAAACACTTTGGGGGTCATTATCATAGCGGGCGTATCGCCACTGCCCGTATGGCGGTGACGATCTGCCCACCAATTCCTACCGCCTGCTTACCATTTCCCCCCGCCATATTATGATCTGCTGGTGTTCGCCCGTTGGCAATCCACCCGATTGCCTACCTCTCAGAGAGGTGGTTGTAGTCCTCAGTGGGACTAGGCTTTCCCACTGGGAGGAGAAAGCCCAAATGATGAAGCATGTCACCTTTGGTGAGTGAGGGCATTCGTCCTAAGAAGGGATTTCTCCCCTATTAAATTCTCACTAAAGAAACACTTTTATTACTCTTTTTTCTTCTTTTTCTGTTGCTTCTCTGTATGACTTATAAGTTGTATCAGACCCAAGAAATTAATTGTGTTTGGAGTATATTGTTATAGGGGTATAACTTCTTGCAGGTCTTTAAATATCCATACCCTTGGACCCCCTCTTTTGAGTATTTGGTGTGTTACGAGTTTTGCACGGCTACGGCCGCGGGTCCTATTGTCATAGTCTACCACATGGGTGCACTATCTTTTTAGTCTGTTTTTTCTGATAGGTTTAGTTTAGTTGTCTTGCATACAACTAACAGAGTGGTTACTTTTCTAGAGACATCACATTATTTGAACAATGGCTGAACTTCTGGGTTTAGCTTTAGATGAGGCAGTAGCATGAGACATTCTATTGACACCTAGTATTTTAGATATCCCAGCCAATGTCAGCTCTACATCTACTGATGATTGGGCCAAACTCTTGGTGCTAAAACGCTCACATTCAAGAACATATATACATGGTGCGATCATGACAGAATACTTGAGAGCCAATTGTGCACCAACAGGCCTCATTGTTACTAATACACCACGTTTGTTCTTGGAGGACAAACAGTTTTTAAAAGATTGGTCTTTGATCGCATGGCGATGTACTAGAGATTGGCTCATTTTAATAATTAGTACTGCCAAACACATTGTTGATACCATATTGGTAGAAATACAAACACTAGAGACACAGATAAAGTCAATTCTGGTGACCTCTGTCTATGAGAAACAGGCAGATGAAACCAACAAGAACAATAAAGATTTTAAAGAATCTATATTGGCTACAAAAATATCTAAATTTAGAAAGGATCTCGATAAGTTTGTATTTGAAAAGGTGTACCCATATACGAGTGACTCCTTTGTGCCCCCGCAGTTTAACCATAGGGGTAAGAGATATGGTTCTAATTATTCTACTTCATCAAGTGATGATTTGTCTACAGATTCAGACTCGGTCTCATTTGGAGACCGTAGACCAAGAGCTAATTATGGAAGAAACAGAGGACAAAGGGGTGGTGGCCAATATAGTCAGGGACAGCCACAATGGTGGCCTCCGGGCCCTTTTGGTTATCCCCAACCACCATTCCAACTACCTATGCATCCTTTTCAGCCTTTCAATAATATGATCCCTCCACAGCCTTTTTTAGGGTTTGGCCCAAGAAGATCAAGGGGTCGCAGAAGAAATCAGGTTGCAGTACACTGGGACACACCAGTAGCACCCAGGACATTACGCAGCATGGTACAACCACCAGTGCAACCAGGGACCAGCAAGGATGCGACCTAATTATGAATCTTAGTAAACGTCATCTCACTCCTATTGAGGCATCTGCATTGATGAAAGGGTTAGGTTTTGTTCCAACCTGTACTGGTGATGCCTTTTTAATCAGACAGGAGTTGGCGAGTTTTTTTCGAAAAATACGCCTGCGAGCTTTTTTTGAAGGCAAAGACGCCATTGATCAGTCTGAAGATATGAAGAACACAGGCCTTAGACCACGCTCCACTTTTAATCCTCCATCACATATGGTACCCACAGATATCGCGACATTTGAAAAAGCGGTTCTGCAAGATGTGGATTACTTGTTCAAACAAGATATAAGGCAATATCATAATTTACCGAAACAAGAACAATGTGCGTTACAACAACTGGCCAATGATGAGACCATCGTTATAAAAGCTGCAGATAAGGGGGGTGTGAAGAACCAGAACCTTATGGGCCTGGCGGCGCAGGGTATGCCTTAATCTCCTGGTTTCTCCTGCTTCAGCTAACAGAGACACGGGGACACTCTGTCGGTGTAAAAGATCAGATTTTATTAGCTGCAGCTAGTACAGTTGTCCTAGAGGTACACACGGTATGTTCTCAGGAGACTGCCACTTCACTCCGTAGCGCACAATCTTATATAGTAGGTAGATAACATATAGATTAACCAGAAACACACGCAAAACATACATGAAGAACCAATAAGAAAATGTCAAAAACAAAATGTAGCCAATAGAACAAATGTAAAATAAGGTATCGAGTAACCCGAAGAGGCCTCTCCTTCAACTGTGTTTGTCGCTCCACCTTACGGGTTAATTTATTAACGTGTCTGTAGCTGACTCGCAGGTGGCGAGATAGTATGTGTGGTTTGGTGGACAGCTGTGAAACGAGAGAATACAAGCAGAGGACAGCGAAGGCCAGAAGATAAGATAAAGTCAGAAGAGAATAGTGTGAACCAACAGATAGTTGAGACAGGGATTAGAAAAACCAGACAGGGATTAGTGTACTCGGCCAGTCCCTAACACCAGCTTTGTAAACAGAGGCAGAAGGCTCTTTTGACACGATACTGCAGGAAAAGCAGAAAAGACTTCGTTCGTCGTGCTGCCTGAGTGTGGGCAACACAAAATGGCGGCGGCTTACAAAATGGCGGGTCAATACGATCGAAATCGAAAATCGAATTTCCTCAGACCCTCCTTTTGCCAGAACTCAGGCAATAATACACGGACTCATGCTAATCTGAGTCGATGTCAATGGCCATGAGGTCATCAAGCTGTTGTTGCAACATCATTTTAATATTCTCTGTTCTCTGTGACTTAGGGTTTGGGATGCACATAGTAGCGCAAAGGCCACAAATGGCGGGGCCACAGTGGATACAGAGACAACAAGAGAAGATGATGGCCAAAACCATTCCAAGGAATGTTAATACCTTCCAACCCCACTTAGACAGTAGTCCCCAAAACCACCCCAATAACGACCAATCTCCTTCGTCCTGATGAATCGACTCGGAGATTATATGTAATTTAGAGATGGCCTGGTATACTGTCGGAGCATCGTCAGGTATATAAATACAGCAACTTGATTTGATCAATTTACATACTCCACCACGATCTGCAAGAATAACGTCTAAGGCAACTCGGTTCTGTAATGTCATAAGACGATCCGCCTCTAGTTCCGCTGTAATATTACTCAAAGCTCCTACAGTGATGCCTATGGTAGTCTCTACTACACAAACCAGTTGTCTCATATTCCTGCTGTTTGCCATAGGACCCCAAAAAGGAAGAAATCCTTTTAGGAAGTCTCCTCCCTCTTGTCCTGCTGTGTCTTTGGAATCAATAATTCCTCTGCCATATCTGTTTTTATGATAATTTGAAGAAGCAGTGTATGTAGGGGGAAGAAGAAAAGCTATATAACAAGTTCCAGAAAAACCCGTTGGCAACCACGTATAGGCTCTATCGTGACAGATGAAATACGTGCCCTGAGATGGCACTAATGGCGGCGAATTCTGAGATGAATGGATGTACGTATGAGAACAAAAGCTTTTTCTCTGTTCGGTGTCAGCAGTGTGACCATTTATTTGCAAACAGAAATTGCCTTGATGAGGTACAGTCCAAATTGGTGGAGATTTTCCCTGTTTAACCTTATCACTAAGACTAGTGATATAATGAGTGATGTTCCAATTAGTATATGCTTTTCTCTCATCAATAGAAATTTTACTATTTTCCATGATTTTAGCCATAGCTACCATTCCCTTTAGCAACGAACTATGACTGAAATCTGGTCCACCAATATAAGAACTGACAGGTCATTTAAATCGGCTTTAATAGGCATTAGAGAAAATTACAAAATAAGCCCAAGCAGAACCTTCATAAGAGAACGGAAGGACTAAATATGGCATTCCTTTTTCTGTGGTATGAGGCATAAGTCCACACACCCAACAGTCGGTTGTATTAATTACTAATTGGTGTTGGTGTAATAACTGTATGAATGAATTATTGTAATATTCGGTTCTTCTAACGAGTTCATGTTGAGGAAGTGTATGAAAAAGATGTGGAGAGATAGTAGAATAAGAAGGCACAGTGATAGAAGAAGGGACAACTTTTTGCTGCATTGCATGAACAATCCAACCTATACACGCCAATAAAATACACAATAATATGAAAATACATAAAGTTATACCACAACGACTATAAATTAATTTACAGTAGTTTTTCATCTTGTCCTTTTTCTCTCTTTCTCTTAATGTAGTCTCCATCTTCTAAGTGGATGCTCACGGCATTCTTCCTCAATCACTTGGTTATGATTATCTGCCGTCCTATGACACTGCACGTCCTGCAGACCTATTGTCACTACTCAGGTCACAACCAAGACTCCTACCGTGACCCTGCAACCGGGATAGAAACTACATGGAAGAGAGAATCTCAAGTTTTCTGCTGCAGTCTAGGTCTTAAATTGTAACGAGCCTTATCAGGTACAGTCTGATCCTGAAACAATGTTTGTGGATTTGTGGTTATCAGACGAAAATGTGGTGGTACAGCTTCTTGGAGAATGTCGTTGTTTTCTTTTTCTGACAATGTTTCATTCAAGTGTGCATCACTAAAAGGTATGAATCGGGGAACCTTCTCGCTTTCAGAGTCACTTATACCCTTGCGGACCCACTGATCGAAAGGCAAAGGCAAAGGCACCTTCTTGCAGTGCACACCGTGAATCCAGTTCTTCTTTCCTTCAACTTTCACTGCTGAACGGGTTGTTAGGAGCACCTGACGAGGTTTTATCCAGCGAGGCTCCAAATTCTTCGTCCTTTGGAAATTCTTCACACAAACCCAGTCACCTGGTTGGATGGAATGACCTGAGTCTGTGGAGGCCTCTGGCAAAGTGCTCTGAACCTGTTGATGGAGAATACGCAATTTAGGTGTGAGGTCGTGCAGATAGTCAATCAACATCGGGTATGGTATATCAGAGTACTTTTTAGGGAGAGGGACTCCCCATACATTAGCTGGGCATCCGAATACAACCTCATAAGGGCTAAGTCCCAAACGAGAATGCACAGCCGTTCTGGTGGATAGAAGAGCCAAAGGTAGGGCATCGGCCCAACTAAGGCCTGTACTGGCTTGTATTTTAGCAAGCTTGTGTTTTAGAGTACCATTATAGCACTCTACTAGACCCGGTGACTGTGGATGGTTTGCCATATGGAACTTTTGCTTGATGCCAAGACCCACACAAACTTTTTGCATGACTTGGCCCACAAATTCACTCCCATTGTCACTCCAGACAATGCGCGGCAACCCAAATCTAGGAAAAAAATCTTTTAGAAGTATTTTGGCTGTGGATAAAGCAGTATTGTCTTTCAGGGGGTATGCCTCTATCCATCTGGAAAAGGCACATACCACCACTAGAACATTTTTGAGATTGTTGCATCGTTCCATGTGAATGTAATCGATTTGCAACACCTCAAATGGATAGGTCGGAGGAGCAAAATGACCTGGTGGAGTTGAGGTTCCCTTTCCAGGATTGTACATTAAGCAAATGATACAGTGGTTCACTACATTGTCTGCACACTTCGGTATTCCCTCATTCTGCCACACTGGAGCCAAAAGCTTGCATATTCCTTTCGCACTTAGGTGGGCTGGACCATGCGCCATAGTAACTACAGGTAGTACATAGGCATCTGGTAACAGCCAACGTTGGTGCTCTGATAATTCTACCCAACATCCCATCTCATCTAACATTCCTGTACTTTCTTTCCACCTACTCAATTCTTTCTCTGTAGCCTCTTCTTGAATTGATCTCACACTCTCTAATGTGTCCTCATACATTCCTCTTCCTCTGACCCAATTTGCAGGGCCCGCAACATACATACGACTTGTAGCATCTCTGGCTGTCTTTTTCGCTACTTCATCCGCAAAAGCATTTCCGCGACGAACATCGTCAGTAATCTTCTTATGCACACTACACTTCACAATTGCTATCTGGGTAGGTAAAGCAAGTGACTCAAGAAGGTCAGTCACCAACTGACCATGTTGTATCTTAGTGCCGTGGGAAGTAAGGAATCCCCATTCTTTCCACAAACGCCCAAAATTGAACACCACACCAAAAGCGTATTGGCTATCGGTATACACGTTCACTCTTTTCCCTTTGGATAACACACACGCTCTGTTTAAAGCTATCAGTTCAGCTGCCTGAGCTGAATTATGTCTGATGCGTGCTGTTTCCACGACTGTATGCAAGGTAGTAACAGCATAGGCTGAAGTTGTCTCTCCATTAGGAAGCTTAAAACAAGAACCATCTACCCATAGCGTCCCATCCGGATTCACTAATGGCGTATCTGTTAAGTCAATTCTACCTTTTGTCTCTTCCTCAGTACGGAGGAAACAATCGTGTTGTTCTTGAACACCTTTCTCTTCTGGGAGAGGCAACAAAGTAGCTGGATTTAAAGTGTTACATCGTTTGATGTGTACGTGGCTTGCCAAGATCGTCAGCTCATATCCAGACAAACGAGCACTCGTAAGATGCTGCGTTTTTGTTCTGTTTAGCAAAGTATCCACTGCATGCGGCACCATAACAATGAGAGTATTATCTAGCACCACTCCAGCCGACTGACGAATGGAATGTGCTGCTGCTGCTGTCGCTTTAAGACAACTGGGCAATGCTTTAGCTACTGGATCTAACGTAGCCCAGAAATAGGCACATGGCCGCTGTTTGTCTCCAAATCGCTGCGTTAAGACTGACAGCGCACAACCTTCTCTTTTATGAACATAGAGCGTAAAAGGCTTACTGTAATCAGGGGTACCTAGTACAGGAGCAGAACATAGAGCAGCACGTAAGTCAGTAAAAGTCCTCTGACATTCGTCAGTCCACGGAAGGGGCTGAGGCGTATCTTTCAAAGTGAGTGTCAACAAAGGTTTGGCCAACAGAGAGAAGTTAGGGATCCACTGCCTACAATAGGAAGTTATACCCAGGAAGGCACGTACCTCCCTTTGTGTGGATGGCACAGACATTTGCGTAATTGCTTGGATACGTTCTGGGGTTAATCGTATTCCCTCCTTTGATAAGAGATGACCCAAGTAGGTAACCTCTCGGCAAACATATTGTAGCTTAGAAGGTGAAACCTTATGATTAAGATCGGACAAGTGTCGCAACAATGCAACCGTCACATTCTTACATATTTCCTCTGAATCAGCAGCGATTAACTATTCGTCCATGTACTGAATAAGAGCAGCACCAGACGGCAAAGAAAAAGCATCAAGATGACATTTCAGAGCTTGACTATAAATAGAAGGACTTTCACAATAGCCTTGAGGTGCGCGCTTGAACCGGAAGCTTCGGCCTCCAAGAGAGAAGCCAAAAATATCTCTACTCTCTTCGGCAATGGGAATACTAAAGAAAGCATTTTTCAGATCGATAACAGAAAACCAAACTGCTATGGAAGGTATCATTGTCAACAGTGCAGTGATATCTGGAAACTGTGGTACAACAATTTTGTTTACCTCCCGAAGATCAATCACAAAACGATAAACAGGAGGCTGAGAAGGATCAGTGCGTTTAAGAACGGGAAGAATTGGGCTAATACATATGTTTCCTCTCATTTCCTCAACCACATCCTTCTGAATCAAATCATGAATGATTTCCAAAAGCGCTCTTTCACCTTCAGTGGAAATTTTATATTGAGGAACGCGTGGCAATTCAGCATTGGGTTTGAGAGTAACAACATACGGTGGGATCTCAAGACAACCAACATCATTTGGACCCGTAGCCCAAAGCGTTGCAGGAAGAGAGAGCAATTCAGGTAGGAATTGATCTTTAGACAAATACATCGGAGAAGTCAATCTCTGTCCTAGAGTAAGATATACACCAGAAGGAGAACAAGATATCGTGGCATGTATTCTTTTCAGTAGATCCAAACCGAATAGATTCTCGCCGCAACCATTCGTTAAGAAAAGCAGAGCTTCCAAATCATAAGGGCCAATTGAAATAGGCAAAGGGCAAGAGACCGGATTACGAACTGGGGTGCCAAAAAAACCTACAGATACATTTGTTAAGCCAGACAAAGGTGCCCCAGGGAGTTTTGAATGAATGATAGAACTTCTCATCGCACCAGTATCTAAAAGAAATGGCTCTGAAACACCCATTGCAGTGACATTAATATAAGGTCCACTCTGATCTACTGGAATCAACACAACTCCCTTACTTTGTCCATGGCTGTCCTAGTTAGCATGAAGACCTTAATTCTCGCCTTCAACATAACAATCCTCATTGTAATACTGTGTAGACCGAGCGTTTTGCTGATCAAAGTAATTCACGGAATTAGGAGGAGGAAGGGAACGCTGTTCTTGGGTCAACATACCTCAAACTCTACCTCTGTTTACTGACTGGAGGCCACCACGACCTTGTGGAGCAGATAGTGTGCCATTACGCTGCAATAAAACCGGACAACTATTCTTAAAATGACCTTCCTCCCTACAATAGGCACATTGATTAGGACCTAACAAAGGTCGCAGAATATATGGCTCAGGCTTTTGATACACCCTCTGAAACTGCGGAGGCTGTCGAAACTGGGGCTGAGCATAACGAGGTGGATAAGCCTGTTGCAAGAGAACCTTAGTTTTCAATTCTTTAGTCTCTTTCTCTTGCTTATCTTTTTCTTCTTTATCTCTATTTTCATAATATTGAGCAGTAGCCAATATCTGGGCTGAAGAAGAAACAGCTCATGAACTCTCTGAGTCTTTTAACTTGTGTGACAGCTCGGGAAGCAGGTTGAATACGAACTTATCTACAAATAATCGCTGTCCACCCTCCGTAGTCATATCCTGACCACTGTGATCAATGAATGTCTCTTCGAAACGAGTGAAGAAATCGGAGACACTTTCATCTTTCTTCTGTTTACACGAGGCTAGTTTATTCCAGTTAACTCTCAAGGCAGGCATCATTGTTTTCATTAACGTAATAATCCTACCAGGGAGTTCTGAAATCAAAGCATCGGGCTTCGCACCACCCACTTGGTCTCTATCTGCGGCAGTTATAGCATTCCAATCTCCACCTAATTCTTGGGCATGATTCTCTTTACGAATTCTAGCCCATAATGCTTGTGAGACTACATTCCCCATCAACATGTCAATGTCTGCTAAATTCATAATACAGGCATCAACAGTCTGTGACAATTCTTTATAATAACCTGCAGGGTTCTTACGAGGATCCAGTAGAGACTGTTTAAGAGCCAAAACTTCAGATCTTTTCCAGGGGACATGTACCCATATATGCTGGAAGTGAGCAGGAATAGCTGGATTAGCACCTACTGCTGCAACCTCTTCTCTCCATACTGGAGGAACCTCTCTCATTGGGTAATTTTTCAGTGTCAACCTAACCGAAGGATCGGAGTCAAGAAAAGTCTGTGAGGTAAATAAGGTTCTAAAGGTAACAAGTCGCTTTACAGCATCCTCAACCTTGCAACCCACAATGAGACCCTTATCAAAA
The DNA here is from genome assembly GCF_964204655.1 of Triturus cristatus. Lineage (NCBI taxonomy): Eukaryota > Metazoa > Chordata > Amphibia > Caudata > Salamandridae > Triturus > Triturus cristatus. The sequence goes on along the minus strand of NC_140580.1, from coordinate 427,756,747 downwards.
TCAGCCTGAACATCTAACAGACCCTGAGGAACCGAACCCAAATCCATGTCCTCCCATCCTTTAACGAGAGTATCACACATGAAATTGAAAACATATCTCTGCGTAGGCGCATTCCACTGTGAGAAGGTAGGCATAATGTCGGACACATTATACTGGGGACCCTTCTCAATCCATTTACGAGCAAGAGATTTCAACCTTTCTCGTTCTTCGGAAGCTGGGAACTGACTACGAGACTGTCTTCAAGAAAAAGCCGGAGACACATTTAAAGCCTCAAAGAAAGGAGATAAAAGACCAGAGACCGTATCTGTGAGTCGTTTACGCATAGATGGAGAATTGGACATAAGGATAGGGGACAAAGTATTAGGCGAACTAACTGAAGAGGAATCAGTAATTACCGGGGGAGCAGAGGGCAAAGAAGATGAAGGCAAAGGAGTTGAAGGCAAAGCTGGCAGAGGCAGCAATACTTGAGGGGGCAAATGTGGAAGACCCGGAGCAAGCGGAGGCGCAGCTGGCGGCTGAACAGGTTGTAACAACGGGGGTGCATTAGCACCTTGTACATAGGGCGGAGGCAATCTCAATAAGTGAGACATCAAGGGATCTTCCTCTAAATTCTTTCTTTTATCGGAAGGGGAAGCTGGCAACATCGGATAGCATTTATCTATCGCCATACGATGCTGTCTCCAGTTTCCATTGCATTATCAACTTCATTATCTTTAAATTGCTGAGCACCCTGTATAATTGTCATACCCTGTGTTTTCCTATCTCGTTTTTCTTGCTTAATTTTTCTCTGTTTGGCTTCCTTACGCCAAAGGCGGAAAGAGTCAAACATTGCCGGCCGGGCTTTTCTTTTAAATAAAATAGCTTCCAAATTATCTAGTATGTCAGGCTCAAAACTACCATTTTCTGGCCATTTTAAAACACCATCATTCTTTGTGTATCGGATCCATGCCTCGTTAAATCTCCTGGGTTCTCCTGCTTCAGCTAACAGAGACACGGGGACACTCTGTCGGCGTAAAAGGTCAGATTTTATTAGCTGCAGCTAGTACAGTTGTCCTAGAATTACACACGGTATGTTCTCAGGAGACTGCCACTTCACTGCGTGGCGCACAATCTTATGTAGTAGGTAGATAACATATAGATTAACCAGAAACACACCCAAAACATACATGAAGAACCAATAAGAGAATGTCAAAAACAAAATGTAGCCAATAGAAAGAATGTAAAATAAGGTATCGAGTAACCCGAAGAGGCCTCTCCTTCAACTGTGTTTGTCGTTCCACCTTACGGGTTAATTTATTAATGTGTCTGTAGCTGACTCGCAGGTGGCGAGATAGTATGTGTGTTTTGGAGGACAGCTGTGAAACAAGAGAATACAAGCAGAGGACAGCGAAGGCCAGAAGATAAGATAAAGTCAGAAGAGAATAGTGTGAACCAACAGATAGTTGAGACAGGGATTAGAAAAACCAGACAGTGATTAGTGTACTCGGCCACTCCCTAACACCAGCTTTGTAAACAGAGGCAGAAGGCTATTTTGACACGATACTGCAGAAAAAGCAGAAAAGACTTTGTTCGTCGTGCTGCCTGAGTGAGGGCAACACAAAATGGCGGCGGCTTACAAAATGGCGGGTCAATACGATCGAAATCGAAAATCGAATTTCCTCAGGTGCCATTGTTATCCTGGATAGCACCACCTACAGAGCTGAATGTCAAAGACAGCTAAACAACAGGGATGCATACAGACTGCTTAAAATGGATCCGACTAAACGTCTGACAAGAGAAATCAAAACGATGGTGGTTGATGCTAAGGAGCAAGGGTGGATTACAGATCATGAAGAAGCATTTTTGGTAGCACCCCATCCGGTGGTACCATATTTTTATATGCTGCCTAAAGTACGTAAAGGACAACTACCACCTCCAGGGAGACCTATTATTTCAGGGATAGGTTCTCTGCTGGAGCCTTTATCCACTTTTGTTGATCATTTCTTACAACCTTTGGTGTTGGAGATGCCAACCTATCTCCAAGACACTAAGCATCTATTGCGTCTCCTAAATGATACTACTTTTGATCTTGAACATGATTACTTGGTCTCTTTAGATGTGGAGTCTCTTGTTAAGTCTCTTTATACCTCGATACCACAAGATGAGACACTAGCTACTATAGAGTCTTTACTGGTATCTAAACCTGCAGAAAGCATAACTCCAGTTCATTTTATAATGATGTGTGCACGATTAGCCATGAAAGAGAACTTTTTTAAGTTCGAGGATGACATATATTTACAGACATCCGATACATCAATGGGCAGTATTTTTGCCCCCAGTCTGGGTAATCTATATGTACATGCTTTTGAACAGTCTGTTGTATTACAAGAAGACAATCCGTATATAAGCCATATACGGACTTGGAGGAGATACATCGATGATGTTTTTGTTATTTGGAGAGGCACTCCTGAAACTATTCAATCCTTCCACACTTAGTTGAATACCAAAAACAACTTTCTGCAATTCACGGTGGAATATTCAAATACTAGTTTATCTTTTTGGGATATCCGCATTTTTCCCGAAGGAGGAGGTCTAGGCACAGAACTTTACAGGATGCCTACTGCTCGGAACTCACTATTATCTTTTGATAGCTTTCATCCGAAGTCCTTACGAGAGAACTTGCCCTTTGGGCAATTCCTCAGGATAAGGAGAAATTGTTCCACAATGGAAAAATATAATGAACATGCTAAAATACTGAATGCCCAGCTTAAAGAGAAGAACTATCCACGGAATTTGATCCGCAGGTCACGCAAACGAGCTGCAAATAACAACAGGGAAGCTCTGATTGAAGTGGCTGGTCCGAAAGAAGAACTTAATAGACTGACATGTGTCAACACCTTCTGTAGTTACTCCAATAAAATCAAGAGGAGTATCTTAAAAAGATTGGAAAATTCTGAATATCGGTGCGAAGACTCTGCCTCCGCCTCTTTTTGCTTTCAAAAGAAGTTCCAATATTAAAGATCAGATTGTGCACACCAGACCGAGAATAAAGCAGAAAAGTTTTGATCAAACATCATTATGGGGCTTACCACCAGTGGTGGGGCATTACCCGTGTGGTTCTTGTGCAGCGTGTCCTCAGACCACTCACATGACAGAAGTGGATATTGGTACCTAAAAACCATGGTTGTTGAGTAAGCATACAATCTGTAACAGCGAAAAAGTTATCTACTTGATCACATGCCCATGTGGTTTGCGCTATGTGGGCATGACCACACGCAAGGCAAAAACAAGAATTTTGGAACATAAAAGCACCATTCGGTGCAAGAGAAGATCTACAAAAATGACAAATCATTTTTGGGATTCCAATCATCAAGCAGATGAACTCAGATGGATCATCCTTGAACACGTCACTGATATTTCCAATTTTTTGTTCAGAAGGGAGCAACGTTGGGTATTTCGTATCAAGAGCGATACGTCAGGATTAAATGAAGATATTCCCTAGTTATCGTCATAAGCATCACAGTGAAGAGAGGATATCATATTGAAATTGGGAGGGTTGAAATTATGTTCCCTCTCATAATCATTATAATAAAAGAAAGGCCACCCCACACATCCTCGGCTAACATTAAATCAGGGTCAGGTCATTTCATTGGCTGGAATATAGACATGTCACAATAGTGGTTTTTATGCAGGTCTAACAGTACTTACATTCAGAATCACTGTATCATCGTTATGAGGTAGTAATACATTGTTCACTCTATGAAGGGCTTTGATACAGACATGTATGATTTTTTTTAGCATTCCAATTCTGATAAATGATGCATTTTAACAACGATTGTTTATTTGAAGCATTGTTTAGCTTATTAAAGCTATTTTGAATAGACAGATACCTAGTGAGCATGTGCAAAATAGAACACTGATTTGTTGCACATGCGCGTTAGCTTTACAGGCAATTCAGTCGGATACCTTTGGGGGTCCTTCTCACTTGCCGTGGAGTGAATTTATTCAGATATTTAAGAAAGCTAGCCGGCCACGTCGGTACCTCCGTTTGCAATTTCATTCTACAACGGAGTACTGACGGAGAGGTGAGTGGTTCATATATATTTTTTGAAAAGTACCGACATTGTTGTTTGAAGTCAGAGCAATAGGAGCCAATTTATTATAAACCACTCGCAGTCATTGAGATATTATCCCCGAGATAGCCATTCTTCCTTGTTAGAGGGCGGGGAGAACAAGCCCACACCTAGATTTCGTGGGACCCTTTTTTTGTTTCTCATGGCGCCTGACTTACATCGTAGCCTTGAGTGTTTGTCGCTAGTTTATATTTGAGAATGGGAGATATTAATGCAGCCCACGCTAGATTTAATTTCACGGATGGGATGAATTTGTCTCTCTTTTTATCTTAATTAGAAACATTGCTGTGGAGACTGATGAATGGGTGCGTTTCGCATCACATTGTTGAACAATGTTCGCCTCGATCAGGGCAAATAGCTGATGGCCACCATTGTTAACATTAGGTGGTTGGGGCACAAAGAGATACCGGGAAGTCGCATGTACAAGTGCGTTTCTTCCGTAAAGGATATCAGATTGTTGCCTGCAAGTTACAGCATAAAGTTTGTACGTAAAAAGGAATACACTATTTGAATTAATCTTAGCATGAGCATCACTTTTTGACTTCTTTAATCTAGGAAAGAGTGCCATTTGTTTATTGTTTTGTTGTGAAGTCCATTCTTGTTGGTTGTTTTTAGACGGCTTTATTTTCACCTTTGGGAATAGCACAGCAATGCTGACTTACTATATGTTGGATTTTTGCTTGTGATTTCAGAGCGGGGCTCCCTTCCCTGAGTTGTGACCAGGTAGAGGTGGGCTTACTTGTCCTACAATTTGGGTGAGTCAATACATTTTGGAGTACCCTAACAGACTTGTATCTGAGGATTGATGAGTGAGTCATCCTCATGAAATTAAAAGAAAGCGTTTGAGAGATTGATGATTGGAGAGTAATTGTTCTTTTTGTGTCTCTTTTTTGTTTAGACAAGTTCCAGTGATATCGATTCTGGACTTGGATTACTGGTTTTGTATTAAGTATTTCACGCATTTATTTTTTTCACTTTAGCAGCAGCTTTGTTTACTGGTCCTGAAGAAAGCCAAAACTTACTTGTTAGATGGTTAATGGCTGAAACATGTCGACCCTTTTTTCATTCTAGCAGTTTTAATATATACTGCAGAGCACTGCGTTTTAATCCTGCCAGTAGATGAGTCAATAAAGTTTTCTTTTCATCTGCACTAGGCAGTTTTAGATTCACACTTTTCCAATTATTTGTTGCGCACCCTCGCACCACCATTTTGCTCACATTTGGGATTTTAGCATCCATGTCTGAGGTTTAAACAACAAAACATCCCAGAGCTTCCACCTCTCAGAGAGGTGGTTGTAGCCCTCAGTGGGACTAGGCTTTCCCACTGGGAGGAGAAAGCCCAAATGATGAAGCATGTCACCTTTGGTGAGTGAGGGCATTCGTCCTAAGATTTCTCCCCTATTAAATTCTCACTAAAGAGACACTTTTATTACTCTTTTTTCTTCTTTTTCTGTTGCTTCTCTGAATTGCTTATAAGTTGTATCAGACCCAAGAAATTAATTGTGTTTGGAGTATATTGTTATAGGGGTATAACTTTTTGCAGCTCTTTAAATATCCATACCCTTGGACCCCCTCTTTTGAGTATTTGGTATGTTACTACTTTTAGAATCCCCAGGATGTTGGTAAAAAGGACACAAATTTGACATGCAAAACTTTTGTGGAAAAGAAGTTATGGAGCCCTAAGTGTAAACTACCCCAAAATGCTCAAAAAGGGCTTAGCACTGGGGGGGGGGGGGGGGAATGCCAACTGTTAAGGAGCTAAGCTTTGTGAAGATTTGCTTTTTTGAATACAGACCAAAAACACTTTTCTCTTTTGTTACGCTACGTATGTAGATTTGTATTGGGAAATGTTTTCATTTTCCGTGCTTTTCCAACTTTGCATGCATGCTGCACTGTGCAGCACTAGGCCTGGGCAAAAATTTCGTTCCGTTCGCGGAAATTGCGATAATTTGACATTTTTGCGTTCCGCGGAGAGCGCGAAAATGTCAAAAATTCCGGTTTCCGCAGCTTGGCGATAATTTGTTTCTTGCTCGCGCTGTAAAATGATACATTCTCGCGCGCGCGCGATCGCCTTACCTGAATCCCTGCGTTCGCCGACAAGTTTTCTTGATCCGGTCGCGTTCTCCATGAGATGTTGTATTGTTTTTAGCCATTTGCGCTGTCTCGCGACAGTTCGCGCCCGCAGTGACGTCATGCGTCGCGCGATCACGTCTTTCTTCTCGCGATCATGCACCGCGAGAACAACTCAAAACAAGATGGCCGCGCCCGCAAGCAACCACATGGGTAAGTTGGCGACCCGCAACCATGCAGAAAATCTCGCGAACATGCCGGAAAAAAACTTCCGCATCTTCGCGATATTTCTGCTTGTTTGCGATAATTTTAAACATTCTCGCGATAATTTGCGAAGGTTAATTCCGCAAATTCCGCCCACCCCTATGCAGCACACATACAAAGTAGGAACATCTTTTAAACTTGTCTAGGCATAGTATTTCATACAGGAAGGGTACCCTTGCGGTACAAAACCTATGGTAGACTCAAGCACACACCCTAGCACTATGGTGCTAAGGTGTGTTCCTGCCGCATGGAAGCTGAAATCAGCACCAGCGCCATGGAGAAAGGAGGAGAGTGCCATGTATCTGTGAATATGGTGCTCTCCCTGTCACACAACACAGTGCAGCAGCTTTGGGGGCTGTGCTGCATTGCTTGACACCTTTCAGAATCTGAGCCATAGTGTTAATTCTTAGTCAAACACCATGTTCAAGTTGCACTTTTATAAGGGACTCATTTATTAAAGGATGACATAAGTAAACTCAAAAGGCAATGGGTTGGAGAAGGGGTTTGTTTATCAGTGATACATTATAAGGATGGTGTTGGTATATTATTCCATTAAGGTTTGCATTGGGATTTTGTTTCACAGTAATTTGATTCTGACGGTAAGGAGTTTGTTGTGGAACCCAAAATAATAGTTTATTATTTCTCGTAATAAACACGTATGGTCCCAACTGTGTAAACTGAGCCTTTAGGAAAAGGGTGTCTTCTAAACTAGAGACATTTCAAAATGATCAGAATACTAGAGGAGGAGATTGCAACCAAATTATGGATCCTTTCAAGGAGAGGAACTCCCTTGTGCATTATGTTCCTGATATCACGTAAAATAAGTTTAGAAAAGTGTCTGAGAAGAGAGAATTATCTTATGCATAGAGATTGTTTAACCACAATTGTAGAAAATGTACTTTATTTCCCTGGTGCATAATATGAAAACTAGAATAGATTAGATGTTTTGAAGTAAACATTTAGTTTAATCAGCCAAAATAGGTACCACTTTAATTTTTGATCACTGAGATGTAATACCAGTAAAATTTGCATCCAACAAATGGCGCTTCAGTGACTCAACAAATTATTTCTAACTATATTTGAATAATTTTTTAGAGACTTTTTAAAATTTGTTTCTTTAGGAAATCCGTTCACTAACATCCCATGGGACTCTTTAAAGGATGCTGCCAGTGGCTTTATCAATAACTATGTAGCAAAAAAGAGAAATGAGACTACTAGGGCCTCTCATAGCATCTTATATGCAATTAAAACGTTAGAACACAGTTTCTATATTTCTAAAAAGGCCACACTTGCCTGGATAAATTACTAGCAGCACCGATAGAGTTCAATAGGACACCAGAGAAGAAGCTGGTGGTTATTTGTTAAAGATCCACATTAGATATTAAGGACATCAAAATAGATTACAAAGACTGTGGCAAATTATCTCAAATTAAAGAAAGAAAAATCACAAATTTTATAAAACTGTATTTAAAGAAGATTTTTTTTTAAAATAGAGACATTGTGGATAGTTTTGTAAACTATCATAAAGAGTTGTATACCCCAGAGACTACGCTATTAGATAATGACAGTGCTAAATACTTTCAAGGCAAGTAGTTGAAATAAGGATAAGGTGGGGATTTCTCTTAAAATTATGGTAATTTAAGAATTGAGGAAGTTTTTTAAATAATTAAATTGTCTCAGTTTTAATGATATTGACTCAGAAAATAACAAAAAAACATAACCATTGCTCTCCAATCCCGGCCCGTCCACCCCGCTCCAATCAGCAGCCGATCCCTAATGTAGGACAACACTTAAAGTCACACATATCAATGTGTAAGACAGTCCATAATAGTATCACCATTTCCCTGCGATCTTAGTGAATATCTGTGGAAATCACCGAGCAATATTCACTGGTTCCTCCTGTTTGTCATACCAGTCCATACCAGCTCCACACGTCTTCAGACTTGGTGACCTCGGCTGATCCCTTGATCATGCTATATCTCTTTTGGCCACCACAGGTGCCAATCCCACCAGAGCTCTGTCCCCTCGTGCCTCCCCTAAGTTATCCCTTATCTCCAACAGGGCCATCTTTGGAGTCAGTGTGACTGGTGCATCTAGAGCTGCTGACAGGGAGGCACCTATATGTGTCCAGTAATGGGTAATCTCAGGACATTGCCAGACCATGCAGTAAAAGTCTGCTGCGGGAGACTGGCAATGAGCACATCTGGAATTAGCACTTTCACACATTAAACATGTGTGCACATTGGAGAGTCCATAATAACACTGTTCTGTGTACATGCCCATCAATATCACAAGTGACATGTGAGGGAGTACATGCCAATGTACTAAATCACATACACAAACATGGCATGTGTAGTCAGCAGTGGGTTAATGTGACATTGGCATTGTGTGCACAAAGATGTGTCATTAATCATGTGGCCACTGTGCACTGTTGAGAAATGCCCATTGGCCATTGACACAGCATGATGTGTCCATAGGTGCTGTCAAAGTGCTCCTCCACCCAAATCACAGTCACTCATGTCAATGTATGGCACCCAAATTGCGGTATCTACCGCCTGGCACCAGCGGTGTGTCACCACCAATGCCCAAGACACAATCGCAGTAGTGATAGGCATATGAGCATTTACAAATGGTGGTTGGCATGCTCCGCACCCCAAATCACGGTCACTCATGTCAATGTATGGCACCCAAATCGCAGTATCTAATGCCTGGCACCAGCGGTGTGTCACCACCAATGGCCAAGACCCACTCACGGTAGTGATAGGCATATGAGCATTGCCAAATGGTGGTTGGCATGCTCCATCAATCAAATCACGGTCTCTCATGTCAATGTATGGCACCCAAATCCCGGTAGCTACTGCCTGGAACCAGCAGTGTGTCACCGCCATGGACCATGCCCTTACAGCCAATGGGAACCACAATCGCGGTAGCCTAATGCAATTTTGAAAATTGTGGAAGGCGTGCTCCGCCACCGCGGGGCCAGTCATTGGATGCAATTGAAAGATGCACCACCGCGGTAACGCCCGCCTAGCATCTGCAATGTGTCACCGCCATGGACCATGCCCTTACAGCCAATGGGAACCGCAATTGCAGTAGCCTAATGCAATTTTGAAAATCGCGGTAGGCGTGCTCCGCCACCGCAGGGCCAGTCATTGAATGCAATTGAAAGATGCACCACCATGGTAGTGCCCGCCTGGCCCCTGCGGTGTGTCACCGCCATGGACCATGCCCTTACAGCCAATGGGAACCACAATCACGGTAGCCTAATGCAATTTTGAAAATCGCGGTAGGCGTGCTCCACCACTGCAGGGCCGGTCATTGGATGCAATTGAAAGATGCACCACCGCGATAGTGCCCGCCTGGCCCCTGCAGTGTGTGACCACCATGGACCATGCCCTTACAGTCAATGGGAACCGCAATCGCGGTAGCCTAAAGCAATTATGAAAATTGCGGTAGGCGTGCTCTGCCACCGCAGAGTCAGTCATTGGATGCATTTGAAAAAGGCTGACCTGGAACACCAATTGCAGCAGCTTAGAACCACGGAAACTACCCCAGGGGGCTATATATGTGTGGGAGAGAGCCTCACATTTCCATGGCTTCCAATTCCTGCTACCTGAGACCCCTCACCTGCCGCCGCTGCTGCTGCCGCCTCCACGGACTGCTGCCTGCCACCACTCAACAGCAACAGCTCCTGCCTCCAGGGACTGCTGCCTGCCACCCCTCAACACCAACGGTAGCAGCTGCTGTCACCTGGCCACAGTGATGGCGAGGACTGAGAAGATCTGGGCCAATCCCTTCACCAGCGAGGAGCCGGAGGTCCTGGTGGACGAGGTGCTCACACACTATCCAAGGCTATATGGGGCCCCAAATGTTGTGGTAAGTCTTCAACAGTGTGAGTGAGAGTGCAGGGGGACACACATGAAGTTGAGATGCTGCAGTATGTGCCTGAGAGTGTGGGGTTTTGTCATGCACTGCCTACCATGCTTTTTCCAGGGGGAAGAGGTGTGTAGCCTATGTCACACATTTCCCTGCCTGCACATCAAGATTGAAGGGACATGTATTGTCTTGGCAGCCATACAGTGATGCAGCAAGTTGGTAATGCAGGAGTCAGGACAGTTATTGCTTCTGTGAATGGCTGCGTAGGTCCCTGTTGTCCTTCTCAGTGTGAGCCCACCTGGCCTGCACAGTCACCGCCCAAACTGACAAGGACACATCACTGAATGTACAGAGTGAGACATGTGTCTTATTTTCCTTACTCTCCATCAATGAGTTGTCTCAGCCCTGTACATTGCACACTACCGGCCTGGTGAGAAGGGTGTGGGTTTGTGATATCATGTCCCTCAATGTGACATCCATGACACAGTGAGCCATTCACATGGCAAGGACATTGAGGGCTGCTCAGTGTTGGACACAGTGAGTCTACCCCCAAACATATGTTGATATGTAATGTATGTCTTGCTGTACTTGGACTGTAGATGTGGACAGACAACACATGGCTTTATGTCCTGGCATCCTGCATGTGTATGAGATGGGCAGGTGCTGTGTCCACCCTCACACCTGCATGCATTTACGTGTGGTTCTCCCATGCTGATGTACCATGTGAGATGCATTCTTGTCTCTGTGAGACATATCTGTGGGCTCTTGTCTCCCAGGCGTGCAGCTCAATGTACACCAGCATAAGGCCATGTGGAGGGCCATTGCATGCAAGGTGCGGGCTCTGGGTATCTCTAACCAACGGCTCACCCACTGTCGCAAGAGGTGGGATGACATCTGCCGGCTGAGCAAGAATGTGGCCAAGATGACACTGGGGCTGATCCCTTGGATCGGCAGGTTGGCGCGGTGCATCATGACACCACTAATGGCTGCATCTTGGCTGTGACACAGCCTGAGCTGGATGCACATTTGAAGGAGCATCAACAGCAAGCTAGGGAGGAGTATTCTGGGAAGGGTGACTTTGGCTGTGAGTGGCTGCATGTGTACACAGCCTGGGCCAGCGCTGGGCCATGTGATGTTGGTAGTGTGATACATGGCTTGTAAGTGGCCTCTGTGCTGGGTGCAGCTGTCATGCATTTGCCCTACCTGTACTTCCTAATGTAATTTGATTACTGGGCATTTACATTGCATTCTGAGTAGTGGGCTTCAGGTACCATCTGCATTGGGTTAGTCTGGTAAATCACATGGAAGGGAACAGCAGTGTGCCTGTTCTGAGTGTGCTTTTATCAATGCGTGTATTGCCTGACCTCAGATTTGTGAGGCTTGGACATCTGACGCCAATGTGCAACAGTAGTTGTGCCCCAAAGTGCAACATGATGGATGGCATGAACTCATGGCCATTGTGGACTGTTATGTTGGAGTCTGTATCTGTGTTGTCCCCTTCTTCTCCATCCAGATATGAAAGTGGCAATATGTTGTGGGGTTCATCCTTACCCCCATCAGGGCCCTAGGTGTGCTCAGAGCTATTTGTGTGTCTGCTTGAACGGAGCCACTGGCAGGATATTGTACTGTGTGGGCATCACATGGCTCACTTATGCCTGGTTTGCTTGTTGACATGCACTGTTTGAGTAAAAAATTGAGGTCGCACAATGTTATTGCACAGGGTGATGTGCAACATGTAGATTTCATCATCTTCAGTGATGCTTTGCTTGCATATGTTTGTTCTGTTGATGCCAATGAACTGACTCTACATCTACATCTCTCTCTCATGCAGCATCTCCCGTGGGCATGGAAGAACAGGGGATGGACACCAGTGGTGAGGCATCAAGCACATCAGCTGCACTCGAGCACAGTGACAGATGTGACCAGCGCCTCGGAGGGGGACAGGAGTCTGCTGAAGGAATCACAGCCAGAGACGCAAAGCTCTACGTCATCTGACGATGGCGGTGACACATCTTTGTTGGTGGGCACAGGGAATGGGGACTCTGCCTCCTCGTCTACCCCACAGCGTACAGTGCCCACCCTCCCAGCTACATCCACTAGTGCTGCCCTTGTTCGCACCAGTGAGAAGGAAAGAGTGTCATTCATCCCAGGCACCGCTGCCCCTGGCCCTGTCCACCCTGCTGTCATCAGTGCTGAGTCTGTGGACCTTTTGCACCAGCTGTGTGTGGGTCAGACAGCTCTCCTCAATGCCTTCATAGACCATGGCAAATAATTGGCACAGGTGGTTGCTTTCATGGAGGGCATACATTCAGACATGGGAGGGCTACACCGGACTGTCCAGTCTTTGTCCTCCACAGTGATGGCAGCCCTTCAACTGGCACAATCTCGGAGTCCAGATCCAGTCTCTTTGTCCATCCCCTGCCTGTGGCCACATCTGACGATAGTGACCACGCACAACAGACATCAAGGTCAAGATACAGCACACGCAGCACACAGCAGCAGCAGCAGCCCAAGCGGTCGAGGGCGCAGACACCATCCACACAGAAAACTAAAGCCACCCAGAGCGCAAAGAGCAAAGCCCAACCGGCAACACCAAGGGCCACAAAGCCAAGAAGCAGACCTCAGGGTCACATGCCTCAGGAGCATACCCAGTTTCCGTGCCCACTGAGAAGGTGGTCCCTGCTAAGAGTACACATAAGAAGAACTCCAAGGCGGATTCACCCACAACCTCGACTCCCATCCAAAGCCCAGTGAAGCAGGGGAAGGAGGGCACTGTAGGGGGAACACCTGGTAAACAGGGGATGGAGGTGCTAAGGCAAGGCCAGGCCAAGTGAACTGCAGGATCAAGCATGTCCCCTGGGGGTGGGCCACCGTCTGCACCTGATGCCGCTTTGGTGGTGAGTGTGCCTGTTGTGTCCACACCACTTCCCATTAATCCCAAGACAGGGAAGCGATTTTGAGTCCCCAAGAAGTGGAAAGGCACACCTCCACAATCTTCCATCCACACTGTGTCTCACGGCAGCATAATTCCACCTCCACATGTCACTACACCACCTGGTCCAAGCAGCCCTCCGGCTTCCCAAGCCACTGATGCCTCTTCCTCAGCTGGGCCTCTCTCTCCCCGGTCCAGGCCTCCAACTGTCCCCGACACACAACCAGCTCCCAGTCCAACTGACAGCCAAGTCTGTGTGGTAGTCACCCTCACACACCTGTCTCTCCCACAGCGGTGCCTGTACTGCCCATTCTTACCCCCCTGACTGTGTTGCTGACCATGGCAGGGTATAGTCGCACAGATTCCCTGTGCAGCTTCTCATGGGCCCACTCTGCACTTTGTGCTGGCCACTGGTCTTGTTGTTCACTGCTGGTTACCCCTTGCCTGTGCAGCTTCTCATGGACTCACTCTGCCCTTTGGACTGGCCACTGGTCTTGTTGTTCACTGCTGGTTACCCCTTGCCTGTGCGACTTCTCATGGACGCACTCTGCACATTGGACTGGCCACTGGCCTTTCTGTTCACTCCTGTTTGCTCCTTGCCTGTGCTGCTTCTCATGGACTCACTCTGCCCTTTGGACTGGTTACTGGCCTTGTTGTGCACTGCTGGTTACCCCTTGCCTGTGAAGCTTCTCATGGACTCACTCTACACTTTGGACTGGCCACTGGCCTTGTTGTTCACTCCTGTTTGCCCCTTGCCGGTGCAGCTTCTCATGTAACTACTCTGCAAATTGGACTGGCCACTGGCCTTGTTGTTGACTCCTGTTTGCCCCTTGCCTGTGCAGCTTCTCATGTAACTACTCTGCACTTTGTGCTGGCCACTGGCCTTGCTGTTGTCTAATATTAGTGCCTTTCTGTGCAATATGTGAATAAAGACAGTTGCCCCTGTTGTCTGTTTAATCAGTGTCCTTACTGATTAAAGTTCTTTCTGTGTGTGTATGGTTTACTGTGCCACATGCTCTGTATGCCACTTAAACATTGCCAATGGTGTGTCTCACTTTTTCTAGTTTTTACAGGGGTGACTGGGATTCCAGTTCTTCCTGACTCTGATGCTTGTGGGTGCAATGATGGTGATTTAATTTTAAATACTGTTGTCATTATCATACTTTGTTCATGTTAATTATATTGTACACGTCAGGTTAGAGGCACTGCCAGCAGAGAGTGGGATTCTATCCACAGCATTGCAGGCAGGCTGGCCAGGGTCATCATGCATGTGTGATCTTACTTTATGTGTTCCTCAGCAGTGTAGGTGTATGGTCATCTTGTGATGGTCATTCATCTTAGTCACATGGATTACTTTCAATGTGGGCACTTGGGTGGTCAAGAAATGTGCATTGTGAAGGGGTGGATTTGTCGAGAGTGTTGATGTGTGTGTGTGCCCCTGAAATGTCAACTACACACATGTGTCACCCAGTATTAGAGTGCCTGTTTGTGTGATTGTTCAGCCCTGTGCTTGTGATTGTGTGCACATGTGTGTGTTGTATGTTGTGCACTGTGCAGTGTGTTGTTGTGCCCTTGCAGTTCTGGCTAACTCCTACTTGTTGTTACTGGCAATTGTGAGTAAGCAGAGTATGTGACTGGCAAGTCAGTGTTGTGTTTTGTTGACCATCCATGTGTCTTGATGCTGTTTGTGGTGACTGTGCATGCCTGCTCAGCCACACTGACATTGTGGGTGTGTTTTCCCATGGGTTGCCTGTGTGTGTGCCACCCCATCACTTCATTTTTGACACTGTGCTTTGTGGTGCAGATCTTTGTGCAAGAGCAATGTGCCACTCAGGACGTTTTCCCACATGGTTATATGCGTTTCTCTTGTACTGTTTAGCAGTCATGGTTGTTCATACGCAGTTCAACTGTTTGTGCTGCACAGTCCTCTGGTCAGATTGTTTCCACTTTGGTGTCCCAGACTTGTGCATCTGTGGATTGTTGGTTTAGGTGTATGTGTGTTTGCTGAGGTACTGCTTCACTTCCTGAGTGTGGTGTTGTCTGTGTGCTGTTATGATTGTTGTTGTGGGTGTTCATGGTGTGTCACTCATATCTGTGTGGGACTGGTATGTTTGGTGTGCACACACTGCTTGGTGTGCATGCAGTGCTGTGGGTGTATGTTGCCTTGTCCTTGCCCGGTTCGTGTCGCACCGCGGTGGTCGGGAAATGGGCTATGTTTGGCCATACTAATATGGCAGCCGTGAGGACCGCTGCTGGCGTGCGGAAAAAAGCATTTTCCGCCATCGCCAGCACCGCGGTGGTGCCTCCACCCGCCATGCTAATAGACCCCTTAGTTGTTAAAAATATCGATTTTTTAAAAAAATGCTATGTATTTTAAGATATATTTTATATGTATGTGATGTATGTTTGTTTGTATAAGATTTGTTTGTATTTTTAACATATATGTGACATTTTTACAATCGGTTGTTGAACGGAGGACAGCCAGTTTGTCTGACGGGCCAATCACGATGTGTCTTCCCACTGACGTGATTGCGGTGGCAAAAACTCCACACCTGAGTTTCCAGATTTGAAGGTATTTAAGGCATAAACCCAACTTTTCTCACTTTCACACTTCTTTTTCCGCCATGTACCCAAGTCCTGCCTCTGCAGCTTGATGACGAAAAATATCAACCTGGTTGTGGCCCAAATTGAAGGTAAACTCCACTTTTACCTGTTACCTTTTGACTTGTCTGTTTATAATAGCTATGGACTTGTGCATTTTTAAATCTCTCTCAAAAGGAATGGCATACCAATGTGCAATGCACATAAGTGTAATGTTGATGGTTAAGACATTTCAAGAAACAAACCAGCTGATTACATTGTATTTCTAGATTTGGTGCAAGCTGCCTTAAAAAATGGACACTTACACATTAAAGGTCATCAATCTAAAAATCTAAAAGTGACCATATAGGTGTGATAAAATGAATTGCATAAATTGACAAATTAATAACATATGCATTACACATCATTGGGATAAGCAAAGTGTAACATAATGTAGAAATTGCACTAGACAAGGTGTAAAACTGACTTTTAAAATATCTGTTAAATCAATGGCAGTCCCAAACTTTAGTCATTTAACATATTTATCCATGTAACATTTCCCTTGTCTAGTGCAATTCCTCTATTCTATCATTTTTCAATTGCCATATAATGTTTTGAGGTTTAAGGCATCTGTGTTTATTCTTCTCACTTATCAAGTTGAAACAAACACACCTGTATTAATACTACAAATTAAAACATCTTTTTGTTGTTGCTAGTGTCCATTATCATGATGAATGATTGCACCTGAGCACTTCACAAAGTAGACATTTTAAAAATTTGTTGTATTTCCTGACATAATAGTAATAACAAATGTGTACTTCACTTTGTAGTCATAAACATTTTTAGGTTTCAAATAATTGCAAATGAATATTAATGTCAGGACAAACTTGTTGAAATGAGAAATCTTGATTTATTAAAATCATGAGATACTTCTCTTATTTGGAAAAATAAAAAGAAAATATATACATTTGCCAATAGCTTGCACAATCTGTTGCTCATGTTGCTAATTTGTCTCCCACAGACCTGCCAAGGAGAACTGCCTCAGGAAGGAGCATTTAGTGGGCACAGAGCAGGCACCTCAATGATGTTGCCCGGGAGGGGTGGGTTTGGGAATGGTGGGTCTGGGTTTGAGAGTGGGGGCTTTAGGTTTGGGAGGGGTGGTGTTGGTTTTGGGAGGGGTGTGTTTGGATTTGGGAGGGGTGTGTTTGGTTTTGGGAGGGGTGAGTTTGGATTTGGAAGGTGAGAGCAGCAATAAAAGCTGAACTAGGATAAAGGGTAGGAGGGTTGGGAGAGGACTGAGTTTTGGAGGTAGAGGGAGCTGGAGTGTGTGATGTGCATGTGCCTGTCTGTTGTGCAGTTAAATGTGGGTCTGGTGTGTTTTGTATATTTGGGTGTGTGCTTCTTTGCTGGTGTGTGGTGTTAGGGTGAGTGTGTTGGTGTTGTGGGTGTCGGATTGGTTTTGTGTGAGTGTGTATGTTTAGATGAATGTGCTTTGGAGACAGGTTGTCTGGTTGTGATGATTGTTGTGGTAGGTGGTTGTGGTGGGGATGATTGTGGGTTTTGTGGTTGGGGTTTGTGCTGTTTGTGGGTGTTGTGGTCAGTGTGGTGGGGGTTGTGGTAGTGGGTGTGGTGGTGGATGTGGTAGTTGTGGGTGTTGTGGTGGGTGTTTTGATGGATGTGGTGTTGGTTAAGGTGGTGGGTTTGGTGGTTGTGGGTGTGGTTGTGGGTGTTTTGATGATGGTGAGTGTAGTGTATTGGGTGTAGTAGTGGGTAAGGTGGTGGTTGTGGGGTTGGGTTTGGTGTTTTGGTGGCAGTGGGAATAGTGGTTGTGGGTGATCTGGTTGTTGTGATGGGTGTAGGTGTGGTGTCTGTATGTGGTTGGTTGTGTGCCTGCATTTCTTGGTATGTTTTTTTATGTGTGCATGCGCTGCTTGTACCTCTTGTACTGGGTGTATGCAATGGAGTGAGTGTGCTTGGGACAGGGCTGAGAGTTAGGAATTGGGATGTGGAAGGGGCCTGAGTTGGGGCACTAAGTTGGGCTAGTTGGGAGGCTGCAGTCAGTGAGGAGGATAGTCCTGTAAATGCTCTCTGCGGGCCAGACATAGCACTATGAATGCCTCCAAGGTATGCTATCAATTGTTACATGTTTGCAACTGAGGCCCTGGATGGCATTCAGGAGTGCAGTATGTCCTACTGATATGTTTCACAGTAGGTCAATACCGTCCTCACTCAACGCAGCCAGGGTGGACTGAGGCAGGGGGTGAGGTGCTTGCAGCAAAGGAGACTCCACTCCTTTTAGGGGCGGGTTTGGCCAACTGGGGGAGCAAGTGGGAGGATGGAGATGGGTCTCAGGGTAGTAGACAAGGATACAGGTGGAACAGTTGCACTAGGGTCTGCTACCCCTAGAGACTTGTCACTTGTGGAGGCCTCCAAAGATGATGTGAAGCTTGTGGCCTCTGTGACAGTCCCCTCACCCTCTGTGCCACTATGTCCATCAATGTCGGTGATCTCAGCACCCGAAATATGGTTGCCAGTTGGTTCCCTGCCTATGGGGCAAATTTCTCCTTCACCTATACCTGATGATGCTGAAAATTACATATACAATAGTTTTATTGTATCTTTGTAAATAGAACTGATCATGAGGTTTGATCACAAAACATTTTCCAAGTTTTCATATTACACTTGCTTCAAGGCTCTCAAACTTTGGTTTTATGTTATCACTATTTCATGCATGTAAGCAACATTTTCAGAAACCATTTGTTCATAGTATTGTAATTCCCAACAATAGCTCCTTTGTCCTGTGTGATCATGTCTCTTATTCAATTTTAATTCACTCCAGGAACTGTTTAACACCTCTGAATGGTTGGGCTTTGTTGTCTAGAGTACTGAACTTATGTCACCAAAAAGGACATAAACCAAAAAATACCTTTGTACAGTATGTTTACAAGGCCAAAAAATCTGCAATATTTTCATCTCAAAGTAATATATGAATCAATTTGCATTGTGTCAACAACTACTGCAATGTTGTACCAATATTTGTATAAACTGAAAGGCAGTTTCCTTTGTTTGGGAATTTCACAATGGTTACACCCTCTTCAAGTAACTGAAATATATTTCAAATGAAAAACATATTATATGGATTCTGTACTGAAGTAGCTAATCACTGCATCATGCACTATGTATATACCAATGCTGTAGAAGTAATTAAGACATGTGAGTTTTTGTGGATTGACAAATTACTTCTGTAAATACATAGGGCTCAATACATTTCTAATCCACATTAGTACAGAGCAAAACATTTTCATATTTGACTCCTAAATATCTCAAGTAATTACACGTTTGCTTTACTATTGTGAAAACGTTTTACAAAATATGCTGGGTTTCGCTTTAGGCAAAAATTGTTACAAACACTCAGTAAATATTACATACACTCTTTCAAATATAATTTTTACACCAAAGATTAACATGAAATTCACAATATACAACAGATTCCACCTTGATGCATTTCTACATTTTCCTAATGAGTCAAGAGTTGGGCCTGATTTCGAGTTTTCCAGATGGGATACTCCAACATACATGTGATGGAACATTCCATCTGCAAAAGTCCCTTTAAGTATCCCATTCTTCTTCATCATTGATTTATTATCTGGACATCGCAAAGGACATTGAAAAATGGTATTCGGCATGTGTTACTTTGGCACCAATGTGTACACATTTCTGTCTGTGTTTTTCCAAGAAGTGAATGCCTATAACAGTTATTTTCCAAACAACAGATTGGCTTACATGCACGTTTGCGAAGGAGTAAGACTTCATGCAAGTCTGTCGCTTTTAACATGAATGAAATAGTATTTTGTAATCAAAACACATTTCGGATATGTTTTGAATCTAAAATGTTGTCATTTATTCTGATGTTACTAGTCATTTTGGCTCACTTACATTTGTTTGTGTATAAAACCAACTTATCAATGTGATATTTGGAACATCCACTGTTTCATAAGAGCATTTTATGCTTTGTCACCTGTAATAGGGCTAACCTTACATCATTCAAAACAGTGAAGGAGCATCACACATGACACAATGAAGACTAGTAGCCTATTTGAAACAACTGTCCCTTATAACATCAAACAACCTGATGTATATTTGTTTTTTATGCCGGCATGTGTCTGCTGAAACTGGTCCTTTCTAGTGAACAGAAATCAGATGGTATCCTTTTCAACAACTGTATATACAAACCACATCATCATACACCTTGTGCAAACTTACACCTTCAAGAACTTTTTTTGTGCATTGGACATGAGTCAACCTTAGTACTGATGGCAAAATTAGTTGCTGCAACAAAAATGAGTTATTTAACACGTTAAACTCAAACTAGAACTTACCCCCATGATGCTGCTGTTGAGCTCTCAACTGCCCTCCAAGCTCCGGATGGGCCTCCACAAGTATGCAGGCCGTTAGAGGGGCAAGGGTGCAGTTCACACACTTCAAGCATTGGGAGGACTGCTGGGGCTGAACTTCTGATCACTTCTTGACCCAGCTTCGTAGGTCCTCCCACCTCTTCGGACAATTAATTTTGCACCACTTGAAGACCCCCAGGACCCCACCCCCTTCTTGGAGATGGTCCTCCAATTTCTTTTTTCTAATGGGTGCTGACCTGGATGGATACAAAAAATGAAAGAAAAAAAAAGGTTTTGTGACTTGTTGTTTGTCTGCATTGATGTAACACTATTTTACCTAATACAAAACGGTTGGGCACCGGAGGGTCAGAGGGAACAAGTTTAGAGACCGCACAGGATTGATTCCCCCATGGAAGTACATATAATACAAAAGAAATCCTGGGGTCTATTTTACTACATCAATCACAAGCCTTAGTCGAAAGTTACTACAAAATATTGTTTTTCATACTGCAAAAATAAAACCATAAATCATACTTTTGTTGTAACCTGTTGACTACCTTTATACCTTGTCTTTTCCTAAATTGAAAAGTCCAGTCCACTGAAATAATCTAGGGCTGGGGGCTTCAAATGTTTCTGCAATGAGAGCTACTTCTCATCAGTGTATATCATTGTGACATTCTGAAGGCTAAACAACTTGTGCTTTATAACCAGACACCCCCACACCCAGCTACTTTGACTTGAAGCCTAATGTCCGTGGATCCAGATACTATGGTTTGAACTAAATACTTTGACTAAGGGCACTATGAAAGGGCTGCCATGTGTGTCATTGAGAGAGTGGTCTTTGGAAATGTATGAACATGTGTGTATATGAAGAAATTAAGGGTATATATTTGTACTGGTTACATGGGAGCCTGTGCTGTGTGTACTTGCAGCACAGGATATACCTTTTGCCATATGTAGTACCATTACATGAATGACACAAACATAACACTGAATGTTCTTTTTTAGTTGGAGAAATTAAAGTGCAGATAAATATTCAACTAAACACTTGATATCAAGGAAACATATTCTGCACTTAAAATTTCTCTCATGCACAAAAAAGGGCTGTATTTTTCCACCATACTTATAGCACAGTTTATACTGCTCACTGGGAGTAAGGTAACTATACTGGTGCTTCAGTGTTATTTAATCACACTGAACACATGTTACAATTTTGGAAAACGACAATGAAAGAAAAACATTTAAAAACCATCATTGGAGTGCCTAAATGGATACGTGGAAGGGGAAGGATGGTGACTCGAGTGAGGTAGTGAGGTATGTAATGTTAAATAGTAGTGAATATCACAATCAAATTGTTAGGCATGTTATTCAATGCCACACACTCATGACATAATATATAATGAATAATTACAATGAATTACATAGCCATGTAAGACAGATAATCATAGTAAGGCAAGTACTGTTGAAGATGCTGCCATTAATGACGTGTCGACGTTTTGACCCCTGGATGTGTGTAGGTTCTTCTAAGCCTTACTAACGGGGTCTTTCACAGGACTGAAGTGAAAGTGAAAAGGATGGGGCACCTGGGAGTAAAATAAAAGGGTAGATTGTCATGTCCATTGTTAATTAAAACAAAGACATATATATGTATTGGTCACTATATTTACCATAGCAGGATAAGGAGAGGCCTCACAAGAACAAATAATGTCAGGCCAAGTTGGCTCAGAGGCTCCAAGAGAATATAAGCAGGAGAGAGTGAGGAACACCTGCAAAAGTAAGGTGTCTGTCAGTAAACCTTAATTGAATATAGGGTTGAAAAATAAATTATTGGCCCACATTTGTCAACATCTTACTCAAAGGATGAGATTAATCCCATACATCTGGTCCATGGCAGTGGTAGTTAACTATACTGTAGGAATAATCTGTGGTCAGAAAACCCTCATTAGTTTTGAGAACAGATCCCTGGTTACTTCAATAGGTTAAATTTGTAAGCCTAAATGAGGGAGGGAAAGAACAGAATCAATGCTGGGGACACCCTGTCTGCAGAGAAAATAAGGACTTTAAGATTGTTAACAAAATTCGCAAGAAATTGACATTGTGGTCTAATGGAAAATGTGCATCCCTTGCAATGCGCAAAACATGAATCAAGTAGAAAGGGCATCGTGGTCTAATGGGAACGTGCGTCCCTTGAAGTGTCATTACGGACATTGGACCGTCATTTTTCACCGAGTTAGCTGGTAAAAAAGAAAGCACAATGCTGCAATTAGAAGTGCTGGGTCTATATGGAGATTGTGCCTCAGAGAGAGAGTCTTTCATTAGAAAGACCTAGGTAAAGTCAGACGCACTCACCGCTGTTACTCCGTAGTTCACAATGTAATGGGACCAAGACGCCGCCGGTCCGTGAACTTCATTTAAATAGAACTGCAGTGAGGAGCGCCGCGTGACGACCAGCGTGGCACAGACGCTGAATGCCAGTGTAAACACGAGTCTAAACAAACGAGAAGGGAAGACAGACTCTGCTTTCCACTACCTAGCGTGTTATGTATCAGTGTCTAATGTAACATTAAAATGTCTAGGTGAAGTACAAATCCTGGTGAACATTTAAAACTGTTAAGAAGACCTGAATATGCCGGAGTGAAAAGCATTTAGAGTCTCCCTGCCGTCACCCTTCTCAATAGCTCTATTACCATCCATTCACTGTGGCTCCAGAGATTAATGATATCAAAATATGTCCATCATTATGGAGCCTTAAAAAAAAGAGAAAAATCAATGGGTAGAAACTAACCTAAACAAAGGTTTACCTAAGAGCCTATATTTACTTTATTTAGGATGCTAAAGTTTCAAAAAAAAAAAGAAAAAAAATACCAAACTTTACTTTTACCAATATTAACCCTCCTACCCTATTCAGAATCATGCTAGAAAGGCATAGCAATTATAAAGCAGATATTCAGATGTTCAATCAGTTCAAAAAGAAGCCAGAAGATCTTTGGCAGCGCTTTCTGAGGTCAGAAAATAAGAGCTCTCTTTGAATATCACTTTAAGCTTAGAAGGATTCAACAAAAAGGCCTGAGCACCTTTAGCTTGAAAAGCAGGAATTAATTCGACAGTAGCATGGCAATAGTCTGGTCGAACAAAAAAATCCACGCCTTTTCCCCTTCTTTTCTGGTCAGACCTGGCCAAATCGTAAAGAGCCTCTCTTGCAAGAAAGTTATTAAGACATATCAAGATCGTCCTAGGTTTTGCTCTAAAATCTGACCTGGAATTTTTCTGAAATGGAAACCTATGTACCCGCTGGAGTTCAATGTCCCATTTCCATTGTATTAGCTCAGGGAAAGCTTCAGAAAACATGTCAATCACAAATTGTCTTATATTCCCTGCTTCGCTTCCCTCAGGAACCCCTAAGATTCGGAGATTATTCCGGCGAGACCTATTTTCCAAATCAACCAGTTTCCAGTTTATTTCATCTCTCAGTCCTGCCAATGAAGCAATTTGCGTTTGTTGATTTGTCACAGTATCTTCAATCGCTGATATTCTGCCTTCAGCTTCAGTCACTCTAGCGGTCATCTAACTGCAAGATTTTGCAACTTTTCTGAGATTATTTTGAAGCCGCCGGACAGCACCCTGTGTGCGTAGGTTTTCTGCCCTTGTCTCTTCCCGGTGCTGGATCATAAGTTGACACAGTGTATCCACACAGTCCCTATGCCTGTTGTGGGTTGGATTCAAGGGGGTGGGGGAGGGGATGGAGATGGAGAGGGGGGGTCACTGGGATGGGTAGGGGGTGCAAGCAAAATCGGATAAAATTGAGGTATGGTTTGATTTTTGTTTTAGTAAAGGTTTTTGTTCTTTGGTCTAAAGATGATGCAAAAAGGTTTTTGGATTTGAATGTAAATAATCAAATAATTTATTATTAGAGGTTCACAAAGAGGAATAGCGTGGAACATCGTATAATCATTAAAGATGGCTAAGCTTCGAGTTTGCTCATGGAATATTTGTGGAATTAATATTAGAAAGAAAAGGGGCATATGTAATCAGATTATACAGAGCATGAAGGCAGATATAATCTGCCTTCAAGAGACTCATCTTATGTGGAGTAGTAGACATTTATTTAAAGATTTGGGGTTGCAATTACTTGCTTGTACTAAGCAAGGAACTACTACAAAAGGGGTGGCAATTCTTATGAAGTATGGGAGAGGCTGCTTGAAACGCACTAAGGTTGATCAGTATGGGAGATGGGTGATAATAGAAATACAAACTGATGCTAAATTATGGACAATATGTTCAGTTTATGCTCCAAACTCAGACGATCCTGAGATTCTGAATTATTTGAGTGTGGAATTAGCTGATTGGCCCCCATCAGTTATATTCTGCGGGGACTTAAACATGCATCTTGAAGGGGGGATAGACTTATCCAGTAATTCGGCATACTCTCGACTTAAAAAGAAGATATTTAAGGCACTTAAAGGCTTAGCTTCGGAGTATTGTTTAAGGGATGTAGTATATGCAAAAAATCCCCTCTCACCTGGCTTTACTTTCTTTTCTAATCCCCATCAGAAATTTGTACGAATAGATTATTTCTTCTTAGATCCTGGACTCATTAGTAGTACTACATTTGAAATTTTTCCCCCTATAATATCGGATCACAATCCGATATTAATAGAAATAAATATGGAGGATAGCCCTATTTTAACTATAAGACCTTGGTCATTTGACTGGAAACTGTTAGCAGACCCACTCTATATTGAAACAATGAAGAAATGGATTAAAGAGTTTTTCCTCTTTAATAGAGGTAGCACATCTCCTCAGAATGTGTGGGACGCTTTCAAAGCAGGCGTACGTGGCCAAACACTCTCCTATTCAATTAAGAAACAACGGCATATAAAAGAGAAAATAGATCAAAATATTAATTTAGTACGAGAGTGGTGAAAAAAATTAATGACAGCCATCTCTAATCATCAAGATACTGAGCAAATTAAGACTACCCTAGACATATATAAGGCTAAGGCTTATGAAATAGTTGCAGATAAACTGGTGGAGCAGCTTGCAACATTTAGATCTCGAGTTTATGAAATGGGAGAAAATGCTGGTAAAATTCTAGCTAAGAGAACCAGGGAAAAGGATATCTCTAATAACATCAGTACTATACAAGATGAAGCAGGCAAGATTCATAACCATCTGGATCAAATTCTAGAGGTATTCCGGCAATTTTACTCTTATCTTTATAAAGATGATGGTTTGCTATACTCTTCGGATTTAGTAATACATTTTCTTGGAGAAAATAATATCTCAAAACTGTCTGACCAATAAATATCGTTTCTGGAAGCAGATATTACATGGGAGGAAATAGAAACAGCATTGCTCTCCCTGGCTATGGGAAAAGCCATGGGGACTGATGGCCTGCCCCCCGAGTTTTTTAGGATTTTTAGAAATATCTTACAGGAAGATTTATTGACTACATTCCAGGAAGCTCAGAGGGGGCACCCGCCAGTCTCTTGGAATCAATTTATCTTAATGGCATTTCTTAAAAAGGACAAGCCACCACTGAACCCAGCATCATTTAGACCAATATCCTTGATAAATGCCGACAATAAAGTTTTCTCTAAAATACTAGCCATTCGTATGTCAACAGTAATCTCATCTATTGTATCACGATGGCTACATGGGTTTATTCCCAATAGGGATACGACGGACCATGTTCGAAGAGTCATTGCTATGATGGATTGGGCACAAGACACTAAAACGTCATTAGGAATCACCCTATTGGATGCCGAAAAGGCATTCGACAGGGTGGCCTGGCCGTATCTTTGGGATATTCTGGCTTTGAAAGGCTTTGGTCCAAAAATGATTGTGGCACTGAAAGCTTTATATCAATTTCCAACCTCATCTGTAAAACTTGGATCTAATATCTCCAGGTCGTTTGGTATTTTTCGGGGCACCCGTCAAGGATGCCCATCATCTCCGTTACTGTTTTCTATATATATTGATATCTATCTCAATAAGCTAAATCAAGAGCGGGAAATAAAACCAGTGGAGGTAGCAGGTATTCCATACAGGGCATTGGCCTATGCCGACAATGTAGTGGTCCTTACTACAGATATTACAAGTGCAGTGCCCAAGATTGAAGAGATAGCGGCCGAGTTCGGAACCTTCTCGGGCTATAAATTAAATTCTTCAAAGACTCAGATTCTATTTGTTGGTCAGAATCCACCAACACATCTCAATATAGTCTCCACAGCAACGTATCTTGGAATCAAAATTACCACCCCGATCTCTGATATTCCTAAACTTAATTCCATTCCTATTCTTAAAAAAGCTAATATAACACTGGAACGTATTGATCATTTACTTCTGTCCTTGCATGGCAGAAATAATGTTTTAAAAATGTTAATCCTTCCCCGGTTTCTGTATCTTTTTCGAACAATACCCCTGGAGTTTCCTATAGAATTCTTTAAACAAATGGAAAGAATGGCGGGGAGATTTCTATGGGGATATAAACGTCATCGCAGAGCTTTTAAAAAGCTGATTCTCCCAAAGGCTAGAGGAGGATGGAATACTCCACACTTCCTATTTTACTATCTAGCATCAATATTGCAATTTATTAATCCCCTAATTATTGGTTCCAAAGCACCAATTAATGACGCACATTCTCCTGCTATATATGAATTCTTTTTGGGGGTCGAAGCCCGTAGTTGTCTTATAAAGAATACAGAACCGAGTTATTATAAGAAAATTAAATTCAAGACTGTAATTGCTGCATATCGGGCATGGAAAATTATTAAAAGGTATGTGGAGATTCCAAAAATCTTGATATATACTCCTCTTATATCTAAACATATCTTTCCATCCATTTTTGGGGATCAAATCATGAAAAAATGGAGTAACCTAGGAATTAATTACTTAGGCGATCTATGATATGATTTCTTTTCAAAGTCTTCAAGTTAAATTTAATATTCCAAAATCTGATTATTTTAAATATTTTCAGCTGCATAGTTATCTTAAAACTTTATCACCTCTTGAGTGTTCAGGGTTAACGAAAATATCCTTGATTGAGTCTTTATATATTAAAAGAAAGATTGGCTTTTTTTTATAACCAATTGATTAAATTTTGTACGGATGATATCCCCTTAGTACAGGATCGATGGGCACATAAGCTGGACATGACAAATGTGTTGGTTGAAGAGTCCATTCAGATGGCTAACACCATCTTATTAACAGGTAGATCGCGCACCCAGCATTACATGGTTTTATTTGATCTATATCATACTCCGGAAAAACTCTTCAAATGGGGTGCAACATCTGGGACGGCTTGCAAGAGATGCTCTTTGGAAGCAGCTGACGCATGTCACATGTTTTTTCACTGCCCATGTCTTTCGCTAATAATCACTGAAATACAAAAATTTTTGTCTGAAATTTTTGATAGTAATATTATTTTAACTGCAGAATTGATACTTATAGGGATTTCATCTGACAATATGGATGGTGATAGGAAAAAGCTGATGTTTATTTGTATGTCTCTTTTTCGTGCTTGCATTACTCAGGACTGGATAAACCCAGATCATCCGCTATTTTATATATGGAGGGCACGCCTTCTGGTGAAGTATTATTTGGAACATGCTATTTATGCGGTGAAAGGCCGTAATAGAAGACTTCAGGGGGAAAAAATATGGGCCCCTGTGTTGCAATGGATTTGGATGTTTAAAATGTCTTGGTGATTGATATGGTCTTTGTGCTTCTCTGGATAATGCATTATATTGATATATGTTTTGATTATAATTGTCTATTTTTGAACTGACTATATTCTGTATCTGATTTGCTTGCAATAAAATTAATAAAATTTAAAAAAAAAAAAAAGAAGACCTGAATATGCATATATACATCACATCATATGGGATAAGATCCCTCGAGGTTAAAAGCCATCACTAGACAAACATCATTTAATGCATAAGGGTATGGTTTCAATCGTGGTGAAATTTGTCATGTGCTTACATATTTGTCATACCGTACATTATTATAACCTGGAAATATATACAATTAGAGAATCTTGCAAACTCGCATTTCACAGTAATGCTTAAACCCTATTAGGTCAGTTTGTTAATTTATATGTAAGCTCGATATTCAGGATCAAACAAAATTAGGTCAGTGTGTTGATTTATATGTAAGACCGGTATCTGGGACCTAACATAGTTTTAAAACACCGCAGTGTTCATACGGTGGCAGGCAAGATGCCATCATTATCTTACGTATGTGTCATGCACCTCATATTTCATCATTCAGTGGTGAGGCATGCCAATTGGGCATTGCTGGGATCCAGTTTTTTGAGCCCGTTGGCAATAGTGTCCAGACGCACCATCCATTTGGATGCTCGTATGTTTAAGATCGAGGAAATGTTGCCCCCTCTTGGTCCCAGTTCAGTTTTCTCTATAACCAGCCACTGTAGCTGGTCAGGATTGTGTCCCATCGATGCGAAATGCTCAACTAACGGTGCCCCTTGGACAGAGCACCGGATCCTACTCTGATGTTGGAGTAATCTGGCCTTAATGTTCTGCTGTGTCTGGCCCACATAGAGGGATCCATATGGGCAGATGATACCATAGATTACATTCATAGAGTTGCAGTTGGTGAAGGAATGCAGAGCAATTGTGTGTTGATTATAGGTGAAGTTCATAGTTGGAATCGTGGTATGGCATGTTTTGCAGTGTCCACATTTATAATGTCTATCACCGGTGGTAAGTTCCAAAGTGATTGAATCATGGGTTCAATTGCAGTTTCCAAGAGGGAGTGGACCACGTGGTCTTTAACACTCATCGCTTTTTTGAAGGAATGCATGGGTGGATTGGGTTGGTCTATGTCGTCCGACACTAGGTTCCCATGGTTGTTAATAACCTTCTTTATGGCATTGCTTCTAGTGGAAAAAGTTGTAACGCAGATTAATCTCTGTGATGATATGTCTTTTTTCTCCCTGGGAGTCAGTAAATTTTCCCATGGGTTGAACCAGGCCCTTTTCTGAGCTCTTTTCACCAGTCTTCTTAGATATCCCCTTGTCATCAGGCAAGAACTTAGGTCCTCCGATTCAGCCATATAGTCTGCCCTCTTTGAGCAGTTTCTGCGGATTCGTAAGAACTGCCCCACCAGTGTGGATCATTACTTGAGCCCCTATGTAAGTACATAGACTATTTCTTGAAACCGATTGCTGTGAACACTGAAGCGTACTTAAGAGACACTTACATAGTAATGATACACACCGGTGGAGCAGTTCTTATGAATCCACAGAAACTGCTCAAAGAGGGCAGAATATATGGCTGAATCAGAGGACCTAAGTACTCACCTTCATTGTAATTATTAGTTATATATTATGTCATGAGTGTGTGCCTAACAATTTGATTCTGATATTCACTACTATTTAAATTCACATACCTCACTATCTCACTCTAGTCACTATCCTTCCCCTTCCACGTATCCATTTGGGCACTCCAATTATGGTTTTTAAATGTTTTTCTTTCATTGTCGTTTTCCAAAATTGTAACGAGTTCAGTGTGATTAAATAACACTGAAGCACTAGTATAGTTAACTTTTGATTTTCTGTTTCATATACAATTATATGTTTCTTACTTGCACTTTTTTGATGTAACTATACTGGGACCACCATATTCTATACTGCTTTGCACCCTGGTCCCAGTGATTTTGGGTATACCCTTTTCTATAAAAATAACACTGGGAGTAAGGGGTCTGCTGTTTTTGAAATGAGAGAAAATACAAACCAATTGTTAACTCAATTATGGTAACTCTCCATTTCATTTTTCTTCCATTTAAATACATTCAGCAACATAATTTTGTTCACAACTCCAATTTTGAAAAGGAGTGTTTTTTTAAGAGTCAAATACCTCAGTGTTCACCTCTGGGACTACGCCTCAGCCTCGCCCTCAAATCTGTTTGAGCACTGCTCATTGTCAGGCCCTGCTATCTGCAGCCTGGTGATCATGATGTCACATGAACACAACCTGCCCTTAACTTTGAAATGAAAATATGACCTTGTGCTCTTCTGAACAGAACTCCAGGCTGTGAGCTACTCTGAAGGTGTCTGTTTGCTTCTGGTAGTGCCCAAATGACTGGTTGGAGACACCTGATGTAGGCCGAGTGATTTGCAAGGTATAATACACATAGAAAACATCATTTGTATTTGGTGTGTATTAAATTACAAATATCTGTACAGTTGTAAAGAAAATATGATGTTTTCAAAACGTACATGAAGTGAAATTTCAAAATGTCACATGAAATTCATACATATGCATAGATAAATCTCAAAATTCACATCAAATAAAATTTAGGGCCTAAAATACACACCACATATCAATGTTGTTATTTTCTCCATTATAATCCCAAAGTGCTTAAAACACCATCATTATTCCATGTAATGTAAAAAATAAATGATACTTCACTTCAGTCACTACACCACTCCGGAACTCAAGGGGTCATTCTAGCTTGTGTGTTGTGTGTTGAAAAAAGCAGTTAGACAGATTAACAAATACATTAAAAAAATGTAGCTGTTCCTCTGGTGAGCCATAGAGCTGGCTGTACAGGGACAGAACCTCTGTTGCCAGCAACTCCAGTATCTTTAGCAAGAAGGCTGGGGCCCGCTCACCTGCTCCATCTGGCATCGTGGCTCCCAATGGTCGGAAACAGCAGCAAGGAGGCAAGTGAGCTTTTTTTTAAACATGCACACAACGTACAATTCTATGGTTGTGTCCGTCGTAGAGTTTCACACCCGCCACCCAGACAACTCCTGACGCCGCTATCTAATTCCAAATGTACTGGCGGCGATGTCTGGTGCCCGCCATTTTAGATGGTCAAATAGTGTGTAAGTGAATGTGTAGTGTCACCACCACTCAAATGTATGGCTAGTGTGCTTACATATACAAAATGCTAACGTTATTCATTAATTTAAAAATAAACATTTATATGTATTGCGTTACCATTGTTACATGTGTAATTTGCATGGGGGTGTTTACATTTCTGTTGACAGTATTGTAAATGAAAACAAATTGTAAATAATACATTACAACTTTATTATTTACACAATCATTTTTTAAACAAGAGACAGGTGACACATGTTATTTGTTAACAAATTACAATATTACATGTTGTGGAAACATGTTAATAAACCATATATATCTTTTAGCAAGACATGGCATTTGTGTTATTTATTAAAAATAAGTTTGTAAATCTTTTAGAATGCAGACAATTTTGCAATGCAGACATATGAAACCATGGAGAGTGAGTAGACAACAGTCTCAAGTGTTGCACTTTAGCACTTAGCACTTTAGCATACTCCACTTTAAGAAAAAAAAAAAGAAAAAAAAAAAAGAATTTTTGTATTTTTGCACAATTTATTGTTGATTCGAGGAAACTGATTAAAATGTGGTGGAATAGAAGGGTGGGGAAAAGCAGATGTTTTTCTCACTGTCGATTAGAGGCCTTAGATAAATTATTATCGATATAAAATTGAAGTTTTGTAGAAAGACCAATAGTGCTGCACACTGCACTTTACTAGTTTTACACTTTGTTTTAGGGTATTTTTATGGCTTGTACTATAAGAAAGCACTATGCTATTTTATGTGGGGTTGTTTTATAGGTCTATATCCTTGATTTCAGATTGGTATGTTAGGATGTGTTGTTTCAGACTCATGCATGTATCAGAAAGAAATTGGAATAGTGTTTAAAGATTGTTTTTTATTCTGCTCTTCTCTGCTCAATAAAAATTTAAATTAAAAAAAAAAGTGTTCCAACCACTTCCAGACCTTGACATCATGGAAGAACAGGATATTGTCAAATATTTCTGATAGAATAGGCAATCTGTACTGGATTTATGTCATCAGCTGGAGCCAGATCTTCCACCTCTCAATAAAAATCCTACATCTATTACACCGATTGTCAAACTCATGGCAGTACTTTATTTTGTGGCCACAGGGTAAATATAATACACGGTGGCAGTATCTGGTGAAATGTCACAACCAAGTTTCAGTGTTGTAGTACAAGAAGTTATTTCTTCAATGATGAGACACATCAATGGCTTCATCCGGTTTCCACAAAATGAGAATTTTGCAAATGTAAAGGGCAATTTCTAAGGTTTTCATCACCTCCCACATGTCGTTTACGCAATTGATGGCACACATATTGCCTTAGTATCACCACACGCCAGAGAACAAATCTACTGCAATCGAAAGAACTTCCATTCAATCAATGTGCAATTTGTCTGCTTACCTGATTTGTACACCACATGTGTGTGTGTGCAGTTTTCTGGATCAACCCATGATTCATTTGTACTATGGAACAGCAGCATACCCCTGCAAAAGTCACATCTTGGACCTAAGAGGGCCTGGCTTGTTGGTATGTACAATCTGTCATTATGTTGTTAGGGCAATTTCAAGTTGAATAATTTGAAATTGTGTTACATATTTTGGCTTTGTTTTTCTTCTATATCGGAGACTCATCTTTTCATAAACAACTATGGTTGTTAGCACCTGTGAGGAATCCAACAAAGCCAGGGAAAGTCTGCTTCAAGGAGGCCCATGGAGAACACAGAGGCCAGTGAAGCGGGCTTTTGGCTTTTAAAGACCAGATTTTACTGTCTGGGTAAAACTGGTGCAATCCCGCCACCCTAACGGCGATGGAGCAGTATTAGCCAGCAGTGGAGTCCGCTGCATTTTCAGTGATGGGCTGCATACATGACGGTAAACACTCTGTTGACACAGACAGGGATTCAGCCTGCATGCAACTAAATAGGGTGGGTGGGAATCCGTCAGCTTGACGAGGAACCTTGGAAACTCTGCTGTGAAGTGACGACAGTAGTCTCGCCAAGATCTAATTCAAGCCCTCAGTTTTGTGGTATATTCAGATATTATGTATTTTGTATTTTATTTTTAATGTTTTTACTTTGTATTTTAATACTGATGGAGAATCCTGTCAATCCATGACTGCTGAGAAGATGCCTGTGGTATCCTACCTTTCAGGATACCAAATGATGTCATTGAATAATAATGTGATGGGGATTCCCTGTGTAAACAGTCAGTGTCATCAGGACTGAGCTAGAAGTTACATCTGGTCCTGATGGGGTCAGTTGTGTCTACATAAATTGGAATAACCCATCTAGTAACAAAGCAATATATCTGTTTATCAGCACAACACATCTTGCATAGCAACATTGTCACAATTCAGGGAGGTTGCGGTCTAGCCTTCTGCCCTCGGGGACTGTCAGGGAGGAGCCCAATGAAGACTGCCAGCATGGGAGTGCGTTAGAGACCCCTGAAGCGGACCCACAGAAAAGAACAGCTATGGTTCGACCTTGCTGTTAGTATCTGTTGCTTTCTACCTCTGGGCAGCCAGGACTATGGTTGGTGACCACCGGCCCAACTGCATATTATTCCAGTGTTTAGTTGTGTAGGTCTATGGATGGGTCAGGACTTGTCTGTTGGAGGAACCAAGTGGTGGGCTGGAACTCTCAGCTCCCGGTGTTCGCTATGCGCTTTCCACAAAGTGCATGCAGCTGTTAAGGCCATTTAGATCCACACAGGAGGCACCTACTTTTATCCAGAGACTATCAGCTGTAGCTGGAATGCTCATTACCCCCAAAAAGCCATTTTGGAGGTAATCTCATTATTCAGGACACAAGAGGAGCAGCAAATTGTGACTAAGATTGTTGTAATTACAAAAAAACAAACGTTTTCTTCCTTGAGATTAGATTATCTTCATGAATAATACTGCAATCATTTTCAATGCCATTGTTTAGTTTTTTTAAAATAATGTTATCCTGATATATCCTTATGTTCATTTTTAAATGTAAAGTAATAACTGTGCTCATGTGAACTGTATTCAGGCAGTGCTAACCAGTCTCACGTAAATTGCACCAATTCATCCAGGGGTTAGGTCCCGCTGTATAAAACTGCCAAAATAAACAAAACTAAATAAAGATAGCTTGCCTTGGTTATACAGCATTTTCTGTGTATCCAGATAGGCAACATATATCAGAAATGCCATGAAGAAATCTAGAAGAACCAAGGCTATATTATATGCAGATATTGTCAGAATATTCCAAATGTACTCTTATATTTCTTATGCTGATCGACATGAGGCTAAGGTAATGAGAAGTATTGTTATTTAATTGGAGGAACATTTAACATTCTTTTCCCTGTTATAGGATTGCCAGCAAACAAGCTGCCTGCCATTTCCCAACAGAAGTGTGATTTATAGGCCAATGCAAAACTCAAATTGAACCAGTACATTTGCAAATGTGCATGCCTCCTGCAGAACTGCAACAGATTATCTTTTTATATTGTTCTCTTTATTCATTCTAAACAGGCGGGCGTTTTAAACAAATTTAAATTACATTCATTAAGGTCCTTGCCTTTAAATTCCATGAACAAATATAACCTCCTTTTAACTTATGAAATGTTCTTATACAAATATTGATCACAGGCCATATTGAAAAGCTGCTTTCGTGCAAACTGTTTGTCAGCATTTTACTTCATTTATTCCGGTGTATAGTACAATGTAAGCACAGTAGTAAAACCATGAATATGTTTGTCATTTCCAGGTATATTTATACTACATAGCAAGAAATGTATTACTTCACATATTTTTGTAGATCAGATGTTGGCATCTGTTTTCTATCGTGGCTGTGAGTGAGGCACACGTTATTACCTTATTGTCAGTAGTTTTAAGGGTTTCACGGCGTATAGGCTTCGTTGTGATCTGCTCTGCGTGCCGCTGCCTTCACCATGGAGCATCCGGACAGTCTGCGGGATGGTGGGAGAGCAATCCAAGATGGCGGATCTATTGTGCATTGTGAATTCTGTACTCAAGTCACAGATCTAACATCAGCATAGCTTGCATAGCTCAATAGTTCAGCACTAAGATTTACTTTGTCGATATCAAGGAAAGACATCAAATAAATCACAGACCATACTTCTCCACCTAGCCTGGGGAAAGCATTTGTTGCTCAATTTTATTTTCTTCTTTTCCCAACAGTCTGCTTGGAAATATTTTGCAATTTTTCTACCCTTTTCAGCCTGCATGGCATTCTTGGCTACCACTTGTTCTCTTCAATGAGGGACCTCTTCTTAATTTGTTTCTTTCCAGTTGTCTGGGGGCTCCTTCACCATTATAACCCTGTGGTCCTCTGGTGTTTCTACTTCCTGGTTTGAACTTCTGGTGCAGCTACGATAAACTGGAGTTTTGATAAGTGTTATAATCAGTGGTATTTGTGAAGTGCTTATGCAATTTTTATTTCCAGCCATGGTAATACTTCCTAGGCACTTTTCATCAAATGTTACTGAGAGGTTCAATGCTCCTCTGTTCTCTTTCCTTGTATCCCTGCACATTAAGCTCTGGGGTATAGTCTGTTTAAGCGTTTCTTCAGACAGAGCAGCATCAAAGTGTTATGTTGTCATAGAGTCTCTTTCATAAACTGTTGAATCCTTGATTGTTGTTTCCATGATTCTCTTGTACTGGGTGGAGATGTCCTTTTTACAGTAGCTACTTTTACGGCTCCCTTTGGGAAACACATATTTTGGGGGTTCTGACTTGTATTATTTATCATTTATTTATTATTTTGTTAACCCCTTCGATGCGTGTGACGGAACGGTTCTGTCATGCGCATCGGTCGCGCTGTGCGGATGACGGAACCGCTCCGTCACGGCCCCGCCCGCGCACGAACCCTTCAGCACAGTGCGGTAATCCACGCCACGCTGAAGGGGTTAATTATTTCCAGAGCTTTGTAATGGAGACAAATCACATATAGTAGAGAAAGCAAGAATTCCCCTTGGAAGTCCTATATCGGACTCATTTACTCTCTTCCACAATCTTCCACAGATTACATACTACACATGGAGTTGGGCTTATCCTACATCACAGACGTAATCAGACTAGCCCCTATATTGTTGTGGCATTCCATCTGGTATAGGGACAGTGTCCTTAACTCAAAATATAATAAGGGACTGTCCAAGATTAGAAAATTATAAAAGGATCAGATGGTTAAACTATGTCGAACTAGAACTGAACGCAATAGGGATGAAAGATTTATTTAAGGACCCAGCAGTCTGTAGACTGACGTCACGACAAAAGTTAGTGGATACATTTACATTGAAGGTCCAATACAACCGTAGGGAGAAGAACTATAGTTACAATTTAGTTCTCACCTATCAATTAGTTCCTTCCATCTTAGAGGGAGGATACTTCTATCTAGAGAAAGTTCCACTTTAGCAACATAAATGTATATTATTGCGTCTTCGCCTAAATGTGATACCTTTGATGTTAGGGTTCCCAGCAAAAAGGTTTAACCACTCAGAGCTGTCCATCTGTCCCTGGAATATGAACTCTCCTCAATGAGACCTCCATTTAATATTATTCTGTTGATTTTACCACAGGGAAAGAAAAAGGTACATCATACCAATCCTAAAGCCCCACAATTTTAAACAATGTAGGGTGGCATTGTATTTTTTAAAATCACTTCCCGACCCTCTAGTTTGTTTTGCAGTAGCGTCATTCTTATGGGCCTGTGTGAAAACAAGAAAGGCTCTGGGATGTTAATTGGCCTTGGTGTTTACTGCTTCAGATTCCCTTTACTTTTTAACTATGATCTATTTTAATTTACATCTTAATTTGGTATCCGTGTTTGTACACACTCAATTTTATAATGAATGTATTACTTTTTAAAATAATTTTTGTATTCCTGGAACCTATGAAATGTCACAGCATGCTGATCATGGGTGTAACTCCTAGCTTGTTCCTGTTTTTCTGTACTTTTATGATCCTATTTGATGATGATCGAATAAAGTTTTCTGATGATGATGACACATTCATTCACAGACTCACTTCAATTAGCTCTTCACAGTAGATAGAACACATACAATGGAATGGAACCCACCCACAAGCTTGTAAACCACCAATTACGAGATGTAACATCCAAGATTTTCTTTATTTAAAAAAAGATACTTCGTATCAATACACCAATATTTACTTCTTGTGATCAAAACATTCAAAAGTTGTACAATTCATGTATAACATGCAGTATACAATATAAAAACCATATGTGCAATTTAAAAAAAACTCATAATAATATATACAGAAGCAGACAGAGAAAATCCTAATGGGCAACCCTTTTTGCACAGTTTAAAAAAGCTGTTGCATTAACTGATCCAACAATTCACATCAAGTTAATATCCTGGCGAATGTGAAATTTCATTAATTCCAGTGATTCCTCGTGGTCAGATTCAGGAGTGCTCAGCGTTGACGTGTTTCGGTGGAAATAGCTACTAAAAACCTACCTTCCTCACAACAGAAAGATAAGGGATTTTATCTCCCTCCTCGGAGTACTAACAATGTATATAATCTATGGAGAAGGAAACATCCAATTTTAATTTCCATACCTGCTAGTTCAATATTCCCTCCTACAATCTCATATCCTTAATTCGTCATTATTACACAGATATAAGAAATTCACACAGTATCTTTTCCCCTCAATAATCTCCTATAGGTGCTTCATCTCACTGGGTGGTTACATCTTACCCATGACCATAACTATAAGGCTGCCCAAATATCAAAGAAAAAGTCTCTCCCCTGCATTCACACCAACTATAAAAGCAAATTCTTATATATATATTCAGTTTAAGCCTCCCCGTTTTTTAAGTGAACAAGGACACAGCCCAGTGTCCGAAACGCGTCTGAGGCAGCACCTTTTTGTATATATGAAATAAAGAAAATCCTGGCAACAGCAGAGCAAAGCGTTCGTGTTCCTATCTTCGGTGCGATGATGCACTAGGGAAAAGCGGAATCGATATATATATATATATATATATATATATATATATATATATATTACCTACTGGCGGTCGCCAGTAGGTAGTTATAGTTAGGACCCTCTTACCATAGGAAATCCGCAACATTCTATTTTGAATAACTTTGGCGCCGGTCGACGAATCCTCGCGAATTTTTCAAAATAGGTGGGGCGCTACGCTCCGCTCCTACCCTGAAAGTCTCGGGGGGATTCGTCAAGTGGGGGCTGAGATAAAAGGGGGGTCCCAAAACACGTTTTTCCCATGCATTTTTCCATAGGACCTTTAGACACAGCTACAGCCCGAACGGCTGAACAGAATTACTTGAAATTTGGCAGAGAGGTAGTCCTCAGGTCAAGGAAGTGCCTTTTGTAGGTTTGGTGTAAATCTGTTCAGTAGATTCTGAGAAAATAGCCTTTAAATCAATATATATATCTGAGCCAGCTTACGGTGCGCTTACTGTGCGCTTACCGTACGCGTACGGTGGCGTGCGCGAGCGCGATTCTGATTGGCTGTTAGATCTTAGTAAACATTCGAATCGGTCGAAACCAGGAAGCGGCGGCCACCATTTTGTGTATTTCACTCAGAAAAAAAAGGGTGATAACTTGAAAAGGGGGCAAGGAAGAGAGTTACAGACCCCCTAACATTTGTAAGGGGGTCAAAGAAGGACAGAAAAGTACAAAAAAAACATTTATTGATTTTAAAAAAAAATCGCGGGGTACGCGTACGGTAAGCTCACCGTACGCGTACGGTAAAAAATAAATAAAAAAAGAAATGAAATGCAGATTTAAGTGTTTAGATATTAGGGGGCTCTAAAAAGAGCCGTTGTGTTTATTAAGTGTTTTTTTAGTGGTACCTACAAGTAAGTACCGATGCAGAGTCTAAGGTTCAAGAGGAAGACTCTGTTCCCTTCATCAGTGAAGTGTACACCATCTCCTCTATAAATGTCTTGCATGTCGTAGAGCAAGTTGTTGTGGTAAATGGAACCCATACCATAGTCACGGAGGAAAGCAGAAACAGATTTGTTGACGTGCTTTCTTGCTTTGTCAATCTGTGGACAAAAATGATTGGACCAGTTCCATTTTTGCCTTTGGCATATGTTAGAAAACACAAAGGCAGTTTTAGGGAAAAGTGAAAACAGTTGTGCAAAGGTCTCCTTCATAAGCATTTCCAGACCTACCCCAGTCAAAGTGCCTAGGTCATTGCCACCACAGTGCACTATTATGAGGTCAGGGTGTTGGATTTGCATGAAGGATTTCACCAATGGCATCAATTGGTGCCACTTTAACCCTCTCTGACCAATCCATTTAATGTCTACATTTGGCAAAGCAAGGTCTCTCACCATATCTGTTTTCTCTGCATACTTTTCACTCCAGAAGACATAGCTGTGCCCTACAATCCACACTGTGAACATCTTCAAAGGAGAACTGGATGCACTCAGGAGGTGTAATTCAGTAGAATGGTAAAAAGAAAAGAAAGACAGTTTGGAAATGGAGGCATACATATTTTTTTTATAAAAAAAAGAACTGATTGGCTGTTTCATACCATTCTAGAATAAAAACTAGGCTGTATGTGTAAATTTATAGAAGCATGTTTTGTATTGGTACAGAAAAATGTGTTACCAAAGAACAGTACTATGGATTTGCTGTTAGGTTTGAAAAGTCAAGCACTCCTGCTCTTTGAAAATAAAACATTGTGTGGCGAACTTCTGACCTAACTCCACACAGCAGTGTTCCATGAGCTGTTGCTATGGTAGCAGGCAGAAGTCAAGTTGGGGGAAGGGTACTAGGCAGAAGTCAAGTTGGGGGAAGGGTACTTTTGGAAAAGGGTTGGTTTTCAACCAATGGAAATGTGTGATTACATTTGAAAAAAAGGGGGAAGCACTGAGATTTGAAATTAACATGTATATGTGTGGAAAAAGAGAGGGAAAGTTTGCCATTATCTGGTTCTGCTGAGAGGAGAGAGGTGTACAGAACAGAGATCCTGGCTCTGATAATCTGCTGTTTGAGTGCCACATTTCTTTCACAACTAACTAATTTTAAAGGTGAGTTTAGAGTTTGATAGGGGATGTATATGGTAAATTAAGAAATGAATAATAGAATTGGAATTCCTTTTGTTGAAGTTGTGTTTATTATTTTCTGTTTTGGGAGAAATTTAAATGTGAGGAACATGTAAAATAATATGGACTATGTTTTCACGATAAATTAAGGTGTACTGGTAAAAATAAGGAATACTTTAAGGGTTTGAGGTTGCACTCAGTAATGCAAATACATTCAGCATCAGTAAGGCTGGTTGCCCTTGCTGGAGTGTAGTGAGTCACCCAGGTTACACATGTTGCTGGTCTCAGAAAGCTGTTTGGTATTGCTCTGGTGATTTTACATTTGCATTAGATGGAAAGGGGGAGGTATTTTTTTATGCAGAAGCAGACTCTTAGCACACAGCCAGCTGCTTATCCTGTGGAATCATGGATAGTATTCACAACCGAGTGGGGTTTGAGGTTTCAGTTAGTAATGCAAATACATTCAGCATCACTAAGGCTGGTTGCCCTTGCTGGAGTGTAGTCAGTCACCCAGGTTACACATGGTGCTGGTCTCAAAAAGCAGTTTGGACATGTGCTGTTTTCAGAATCTGAAAAGTGGATTCAAAATGTGTCAGTCTGTAAAAGTGTTTATCACTTGCCAAAAAAAAGAGTAGTAAGTGTGCTTTCAAATTGGCAAAGAAATTTCGTTTTGTGACTAATATGAAAACATGACTCTGTGTGCAAATAGGAATTACAGGCAGAGATTTATTGCGTATTGCTCTGGTGATTTTACATTTGCATTAGATGTAAAGGGGGAGCCATTTTTTTGTATGCAGAAGCAGACTCTTAGCACACAGCCAGCTGCTTATCCTGTGGAATCATGCATAGTATTCACAACCGAGTGGGGTTTGAGGTTTCAGTCAGTAATGCAAATACATTCAGCATCACTAAGGCTGGTTGCCCTTGCTGGAGTGTAGTCAGTCACCCAGGTTACACATGGTGCTGGTCTCAAAAAGCAGTTTGGACATGTGCTTTTATCAGAATCTGAATAGTGGATTCATAATGTGTCAGTCTGTAAAAGTGTTTATCACTTGCCAAAAATAAGAGTAGTAAGTGTGCTTTCAAATTGGCAAAGAAATTTCGTTTTGTGACTAATGTGAAAACATGACTCTGTGTGTAAATAGGAATTACAGGCAGAGATTTATTGCGTATTGCTCTGGTGATTTTACATTTGTATTAGATGGAAAGGGGGAGGTATTTTTTTATGCAGAAGCAGACTCTTAGTACACAGCCAGCTGCTTATCCTGTGGAATCATGCATAGTATTCACAACCGAGTGGGGTTTGAGGTTTCAGTCAGTAATGCAAATACATTCAGCATCACTAAGGCTGGTTGCCCTTGCTGGAGTGTAGTCAGTCACCCAGGTTACACATGGTGCTGGTCTGAAAAAGCAGTTTGGACATGTGCTTTTATCAGAATCTGAAAAGTGGATTCCTAATGTGTCAGTCTGTAAAAGTGTTTATCACTTGCCCAAAAAAAGAGTAGTAAGTGTGCTTTCAAATTGGCAAAGAAATTTCGTTTTGTGACTAATGTGAAAACATGACTCTGTGTGTAAATAGGAATTACAGGCAGAGATTTATTGCGTATTGCTCTGGTGATTTTACATTTGCATTAGATGGAAAGGGGGAGCCATTTTTTTGTGCAGAAGCATACTCTTAGCACACACCCAGCTGCTTATCCTGTGGAATCATGCACAGTATTCACAACCGAGTGGGGTTTGAGGTTTCAGTCAGTAATGCAAATACATTCAGCATCACTAAGGCTGGTTGCCCTTGCTGGAGTGTAGTCAGTCACCCAGGTTACACATGGTGCTGGTCTGAAAAAGCAGTTTGGACATGTGCTTTTATCAGAATCTGAAAAGTGGATTCATAATGTGTCAGTCTGTAAAAGTGTTTATCACTTGCCAAAAAAAAGAGTAGTAAGTGTGCTTTCAAATTGGCAAAGAAATTTCGTTTTGTGACTAATGTGAAAACATGACTCTGTGTGCAAATAGGAATTACAGGCAGAGATTTATTGCGTATTGCTCTGGTGATTTTACATTTGCATTAGATGTAAAGGGGGAGCCATTTTTTTGTGCAGAAGCAGACTCTTAGCACACAGCCAGCTGCTTATCCTGTGGAATCATGGATAGTATTCACAACCGAGTGGGGTTTGAGGTTTC
This sequence comes from Triturus cristatus, assembly GCF_964204655.1. NCBI lineage: Eukaryota > Metazoa > Chordata > Amphibia > Caudata > Salamandridae > Triturus > Triturus cristatus. Next base: position 427,714,457 of record NC_140580.1, on the reverse strand, counting down.
AGTCAGTAATGCAAATACTTTCAGCATCACTAAGGCTGGTTGCCCTTGCTGGAGTGTAGTCAGTTACCCAGGTTACACATGGTGCTGGTCTCAAAAAGCAGTTTGGACATGTGCTTTTATCAGAATCTGAAAAGTGGATTCATAATGTGTCAGTCTGTAAAAGTGTTTATCACTTGCCAAAAAAAAGAGTAGTAAGTGTGCTTTCAAATTGGCAAAGAAATTTCGTTTTGTGACTAATATGAAAACATGACTCTGTGTGCAAATAGGAATTACAGGCAGAGATTTATTGCGTATTGCTCTGGTGATTTTACATTTGCATTAGATGTAAAGGGGGAGCCATTTTTTTGTGCAGAAGCAGACTCTTAGCACACAGCCAGCTGCTTATTCTGTGGAATCATGCATAGTAATGACAACCGAGTGGGGTTTGAGGTTTCAGTCAGTAATGCAAATACATTCAGCATCAGTAAGGCTGGTTGCCCTTGCTGGAGTGTAGTCAGTCACCCAGGTTACACATGTTGCTGGTCTCAGAAAGGTGTTTGGTATTGCTCTGGTGATTTTACATTTGCATTAGATGGAAAGGGGGAGCTATTTTTTTATGCAGAAGCAGACTCTTAGCACACACCCAGCTGCTTATCCTGTGGAATCATGCACAGTATTCACAACCGAGTGGGGTTTGAGGTTGCACTTAGTAATGCAAATATATTCAGCATCACTAACGCTGGTTGCCCTTGCTGGAGTGTAGTCAGTCACCCAGGTTACACATGTTGCTGGTCAGAGAAAGCTGTTTGGTATTGCTCTGGTGATTTTACATTTGCATTAGATGGAAAGGGGGTGTTATTTTTTTATGCAGAAGCAGACTCTTAGCACACAACCAGCTGCTTATCCTGTGGAATCATGCACAGTATTCACAACCGAGTGGGGTTTGAGGTTGCAGTCAGTAATGCAAATATATTCTGCATCACTAAGGCTGGTTGCCCTTGCTGGAGTGTAGTCAGTCACCCAGGTTACACATGTTGCTGGTCTGAAAATGTTGTTTGGACATGTGCTTTTTTAAGAATCTAAAAAGTGGATTCATAATGTGTCAGACTGTAAAAGTACTTATCACTCGCCAAAAAAAAGAGTAGTAAGTGTGCTTTCAAATTGGCAAAGAAATTGCGAAATCTGACTAATATGTAAACATGACTCTGTGTGCAAAGAGGAATTACAGGCAGAGATTTATTGCGTATTGCTCTGGTGATTTTACATTTGCATTAGATGGAAAGGGGGACCTATTTTTTTTGTGCAGAAGCAAACTCTTAGCACACACCAGCTGTTTATCCTGTGGAAACATGCACAGTATTCACAACCGAGTGGGGTTTGAGGTTTCAATCAGTAATGCAAATACATTCAGCATCACTAAGGCTGGTTGCCCTTGCTGGAGTGTAGTCAGTCACCCAGGTTACACATGTTGCTGGTCTGAAAAAGCTGTTTGGACATGTGCTGTTTTCAGAATCTGAAAAGTGGATTCAAAATGTGTCAGACTGTAAAAGTACTTATCACTTGCCAAAAAAGTAGTAGAAAGTATGCTTTGCAATTGGCAAAGAAATTTCGTTTTCTGCCTAATTTCAAAGCATGACTCTGTGTGCACACAGGAATTGTTTTTAGATATTTAATTTGTGAAGGTGTTATTGTGATTTTCATTTATAGGAAAGGGGTTTATAGTATTTTAAGATTTGAAAAGATCATAAAAAATGTAGTAATATATTTAAATAAAATAAAGGATTTTTTTTTTAGTTTTTTTCAGGTATTACTGAAGAGCAGTGAACAAAATTTAAGATCCCTACAAAATCCAGACTAAAGAAAGACCACAAAAAAAACCTATATTTGAAGACAACTGGAGGACCTAAGTTAGTTGGAGATGCTCATGTTGGGAAAAAGAGAAAATCTTCTGGTAAGCAGACAAAAGATTTTTTAAAGAACATCTTCAAAAAAAGGAAAAATGTACAAAATGTCTGTACTGGAAAGAATGTTTTCAATAGAAAAGAACAGGAAAAAATTGAGAATTTAGTTAATGCAAATATACCTTCTGCAACAATAAAGATTAACTTAAACAGAAAAACAGCGTTTAAAGAGATACGTAGAAAAATGTTTCAGAGAAGAGTTATGTCCAATTTGATAAAGGATGTGAAGAAATATAAGAAAAAGGCAAAATATTACAAGAGAAAAAAAGAAATTGAAGCCATTGCAGCAAAGGCATTAGAATTAAAAAGGAAACTATTCATTTTAATTTTGAATAGGATGCGTACATTAGATAAAATGGTTAATGTACTGAAATCACAAAGCAAAAGGAAAAGAGTAGTGAACAGAACAAACTTTTGTAAAGTGTTTTTAGGAGAATGGATGCATAGTTCAAGTAGTGAACCTTTTTTTAATGAAGAGAGTTATTTTCAAAGTAATAGTTTGCTGCATGCAGTTGACACCAGAGGTCGTGCTTATGAAGTGAAAAATGGTTGCATAATGGAGAAGGAGATGATGGTTCCAAGAGATGAGGTACAAGTGATGGCGGATGAGGCTATGGGGAGACGTCCTAAAGCCCCAGTGTACACTTGGAATTGTAGTAGTATTTGCACTGTGCGTCAGGAATCTATTGATAAATTTCGTGAGTTTCTAAGAGAATATAGTAAAAAAAGTGTAAAACAGAAGATTAAGGTGCTTCAAAGTCTAGATCCATGTAGAGTGAGAGAGAATACTGGTTTGCAGTGTCATTCTCTGGCTTGTCTATCTAGTAAAGTGTGTAATAGTGTTTGCCATCATTTTAGGATGCTGGCTGTTCATCATACTGAAATGAGAAAGTTTGTGAGACGGTTGTATTTTGCTAAAAGTCCAGCAATAAAGTTAGATGAATTGAATAGGGCTCTGTTCCGTGGATCGGTATCAGATGTAGAGAAGGTTGTTGATGAAATTCAGTTTTGTTACTTTGGTCCTGAACAAGACAGTGCAGAAAAGGACACAGTAAATGAGGAAGAAGTGGAAGAGAATGTAGAACCCTCTGTAAGTAAAACATTTAATGATCACATAACAAAATTTGCAATAATCTCTAATGAAAGACCAAATATAACTTGTGTTTGTTGCCGCAGAACTCATTATAGAAAACAAACTAGGAATGTTGATCTCTACAGAAAGAGTGAAAATGAAGATAATTATAAGTGGAAGGATTTTGCCACATATATATTTCTTGAAAATTGTTTTGAATTGGGTGAAGATCAGCGTATTTGTAAATACTGTTACAACAAGTTAGAGGAAAATAGAATGCCAACCAGAGCTGTACATAATAATTTAGAATTGGATGTTATTCCTGCCGAACTTTCTGAATTAAATACATATGAGTCTATACTTATTCAATGTGTTCATCCGCTCCAGACCATAGTACGTATGGAGCCCAAAACTGGTAAATTACCTCCTTCAGATTTACTGAGAGGTTTAAAAGGTAGAGTGGTGTATTTGCCCTTGGATTTGAAAAGAAATATGGAAACTATTGATGCGGATACTTTGGAAACTGAACCATTAGTTATTCTGGTTAATGGTGTACCTACAAAGAATAAGAAGATTTGGCAGGAACTGGTAGATGTATGGAAAGTACAAAGAGCAAATTTGTATTTGAAAAGGAATAACAAATGGTATGAATCCATTTATATAGAAGAAGAAGAAGAAGATTTACAAGAAGACACAGAAACACCAACTGGACAAATTGAAAAAGTGGACAAGTCAAAGGAAGAAGAAATTTATGAACATTTTAGCATACATCCTCTTCATTCAAAAGAAGTTATGGGAGACAATATTGATCTGTTTCAGATGAAGAAAGCAAAAGGAACTCCCGTGAGTGTATGGGAGGAGAGCTTGGAAGCTCGATGTTTTCCCCAGCTGTTTCCTAAAGGAAAAGGAGGACGATACGATGAACGTCCAGAACAGATTCCAGCTTCTGAGTATCGGACTACAAGACTATATGCAGAAGATCCCAGATTTCGACAAAGTATTCCTTATTTGTTCCATCTTTTATTTGAAAGCCACTTGTCTGCACTATCTTATGCAGTAAATCACATTTTAAAAAGTGGAGTACATTTACAAAATGTGTCTGCTAAGGATTTTATGGAGAAAGTGCAGCACCGAGATGATCATTTGGAAACACAACTGATCAATCTGATGGCTTGTCAGCGTGGGACAAATGAATATTGGTACCGACGCCATGGTGAATTAAAATGCATGTTACGAAATTTAGGAACACCAACATGGTTCCTTACCCTAAGCTGTGCTGAGTACGCTTGGGATGATTTACTGGATTTTCTACGAGAGGCAAATTCAAACATTAAAAACATCGAATACAAGACAGCAGGAGAACTGTGCTCATTGGATCCGGTTAATGTTTGCAGATATTTCAATCATAGATTTGAGGCTATGATGTCCTTCATCTGCAATAAAAAAAATCCACCTCTTGGAGAAGTAGTGGATTTCTTTTGGAGAAAAGAGTACCAGGCAAGAGGTGCTTCTCATATTCATATGCTGTTGTGGATCAAGGATGCCCCAAAGTTTGGAACAGATACTGATGAAGCAGTGTTATCTTACATTGAAGAATATGCAACATGTGCTATACCAAAAAGCACAGAAGAGAAAAAGTTAAAGGAGCAAGTTTTACGTTTCCAAAGTCATCGGTGTGGAAAATACTGTCGACGGAAATACAAGAGCAAAGATAAATACTACACTAAATGTCGATTTGGATTTCCTAGACCTGTTCTTTCAAATGGAAGAGTAAACAGTTTTATGTCATCTGTGAGACATACTATCACAAGAAAATCACCTAAGAATACCTACAACCTAAAAAGAAAAGAAGAATCAAAAAATATAAATGACTACAACCCAGTCATTTTATCCATGTGGAATGCTAACATGGATATACAGTATGTAGCTGACAATTCCATTGCTGTTGCTCGATATGTAACGTCTTACATTACTAAATCTGAAAAAACTGAATTGAAAGAAATGTGGGAAGAGATTTCTCATGAGAAGACTGTCAGTAAGAAGCTGTACAGTAATTGGATCCTACGAATGTTCAGATAGGTTATCTTCTGCAAGTCTCTACTCGAAATCAAGAAGAATAATTTGGGCAAGTTTAGGCCTTGCAGCAATGAGAAATCGGGTACTGAAATCTGTTGGAGAAATTGAATATTTGGCCGAGAATGACCCAGAAAGTACAGATATTTTTAAATCAAACATGTTGGACACATATTATCCCAAGAGAAGTCATCATCTGGAGAACATGTGTCTCTATGAAGTGCTGCAGAACTACATTTATTCACGGAAAGCCGCAGAAGACATCAACAATGGAAAATATAAAGTCATTGGTGAGGAAGGGTGTTTGGTGAAGCAAACAAAAGGAAGTTTGATAAATCACAGGAAGCTGAGTTGCGACACTACTGACAAAAAGGAATTTTACTACTTGGCTCTTTTACAGCTGTTTAAACCATGGCGTACAGAGGATGAACTACTGGGAGAATTTCAAAGCTATGAAGATTCATTTAATGCTTGCAAAGACAGCATACAATGCAGTACATTCACAACTTATCTGCAAATGTTAAATGAAGAAATTGAACAGGAAACTACAATTGCAGCAGAAGTAGCTAGAGACAGTTCTCAAGACAGCCAAAGTTCAGGAACACTCAGTCAAGATCCCCTAGGACAACCAATCGTTGAAAATGAAGCATCAATAGCCATGAATGAAGTGGAAACGGCTATGAATCAAGCTCAAGAAGAATTTATAGACTTACAAAATTTGGAAAGACAACTGAATGAAGAGCAGCAACAAATTTATGAAGAGATCAGAAACAAAATTGATCACGGATTTCTACATGAAAAAAAAGAGTGCTCATGCACATCATTTCATCCAATCAGGATGTATGTAAGCGGACAAGCTGGAACTGGAAAAAGTTTCCTAATAAAAGTCATCAGAAGCTACCTACAGCAAAAAACTGATTCTATTTTTTCTTGTGTGGTTACTGCTCCAACTGGGTTAGCAGCATATAACATAAAAGGAATCACCTTACATCGTTTGCTAATGTTACCAGTGGAGCATGAGAACAAAATACAATTCAACAAGCTAACTGGAGAAGCATGCTTGGAAGTTTCAAGAGTATTGAAGAAGATGCAAGTTCTCATTATTGATGAGGTGAGCATGGTATCAAACTTAATGCTTGCCTTTGTGCATTTAAGAATGCAGCAAATTCTAAGGACAGACTATGACGTGTTATTTGGTGGAAAACATGTCATAGTTTTTGGGGATCTTCTACAACTTACTCCAGTTAAAGGACAACCAGTGTTTAATACTGTGACACATGAAGACACAAAGAAGTCATTGGGAAGCATCGGTAATGCAAATATTTGGTCCTTCTTTGAGTACAAGGAACTTACTACTAATATGAGGCAAGCAAACGATGAAGAATATGGAAGTATTCTGAAAGATATCAGGATTGGACTACTCACAGAAGTTGGCAAAAAAGCATTACAGAGTCGGCTGCTACATAATTTATTTCCAAAGGAAGAAATAGTTGCAGAGAAGATATACAAGAACATTGCAGAAAAGAAAAGTGTCATCTGCTTAATGCCAACTCTACGTGAATGCTCAATATTCAATGAGGAGCTTTTAAAATTGGAAAAGGAAGATATCAGGAAATTGGAAGCAGTGGACAAAATTGAGTATGGAAGAATTACTATCACATTAACAGGCACACTGAAAAATAAATTGGATTCACTAGAGAAGAACATTTCCAAAACAGCTGGATTAGAAAAAAATCTATATGTTTGCATGAACTGTAGAGTATTTTTAAGGAGAAATTTGGATGTTGAAAAAGGTTTAGTTAATGGAGCTATGGGAAGAGTTGTGGGTTTTATTAATTATCAGAAAAAAGATGGAATTGAATGTTTAAAAATAAAATTTGATCAGATAGAAGAAGTTAAAGATATTTGTCGTTGTTCAGTTCGTTTCATGCTTGTGAAAGACTTATATGTACGTAGGAAGCAGTTTCCATTTTCTCTAGCATATGCTGTAACTATTCACAAGTCTCAAGGATTGACTGTAGATTGTGCTTTTGTGAACATTGGTTCAACTGTGTTCAAAGAAGGTATGGCTTATGTAGCTTTGTCACGAGTGAAAACATTATCTGGTTTATTCATGATAGACTTTGATAACTCAAAAGTTAGTGCTGATACAAATTGTGTAAAGGAGTATAATAGATTAAGAAGAACCTATGCTCCTCATTTAGGTCAGTATCCTGTGTTGGAGAAACGTGTAGTTTCTCGTAAAAGGAGAAATGAGAATATCTGTAATGAAGATGTAGAGAGGAGGAAAAAAAAGAGGAGTGACGTAATTGCAAGCAAAAAGAAAAAGGAAAATGAAGAAGAGGTTGTAGGATGTCATTTTGAAAATAGCTCTGGTGTCAACTGCTACGCTAATGTAGTGCTGAATGTTGCATTTTATCTGGAAAGTGTGCAAGAGCAGATAATAGTAAATCAGAGAAAAAGATTCTGTTCTGAGTTGAGTCTCCTTTTTCAAAAGCTGAGTAATGTTAAAACTCAAATAGAAAGTGCTACTGAAATTAGAAAACTTTTAGATGTATGTTCAGGACGAACACAGTTTTCTCAAAATGTACAGCAAGACGCACAGGAATTCTTGATGTTTTTTCTTCAGGTACTGGAAGAAGAAGGGGTTCCCATTGAAAATATGTTTGGTGTCTCTTATAAATGGGAACATAGTTGTGAAAACTGTTACAATACATGTGGCTCTAATGTTGATTCTGAAAGGTTTATTTATTTAACATTGCCAGAAAGTAAAACAGTCACTTTTGCTAAATTAGTTAAAGATGCTAATCATAGCATGGAATGCGGTGAGTGTCAATCTGAAATGTGTTCAACGTTAATTTTAAAGGAATACGGACAGTATGTAATTTTAATGATGCAACGATGTAAAGCTGATGGTTCAAAATTGGATACTTTAATAAAGAAGTTTACAGGACAGCAATTATCAATATCAGGAAAAACTTTTGTAACAGTTGCAATAATTTTCCATGAAGGACCTACTGTTACTTCTGGACATTACACAGTTTATCTTAAATGTGAAAAAGGCTGGACACTAGGTAATGATTCCCAATTGATTTTCAAGCAACGTTTGCCTTTTGATTTAGCAAATTCCTATCTAATCTTCCTGAAACCTAAATTTTAGAGAGACTTGGCAAGATCTGTACAAAACAATTTTACCATTTTATTGGATTACCATTGGAATTTTCAAAAAAAATGATTTTACAAATTATCATTTGGCCTAATGGAAAGGTAACCAATTGTAATGTGGACTTTTTAAATTTTTAATGAAACTTTGGAAAACCAAAAATTTAGACAAAATCGGTAACATCGGCACAATTTAAATTTTGGAATGTTATTGGATTGCCATTGGAAATTTATTCAAAAAAGATTTTTAAAATTACTATTTGGCCATGAGGAAAGGTAAACAATTGTATTGTGGACTTATTTAATTATTAATTAATCTTTCGGAAACCAAAATGTTACAGAGAATCGGTGAGATCTGTACAATTTAAACTTTAGAATTTTATTGGATTAACATTGGAAATTTAATCAAAAAAGAATTTTAAAATTACTATTTGGCCTAAAGGAAATGGAACCAGATGTATTGTGGAGTTATTTGAGATATATTTTTGTGATTATACTTCTGAAACAAAAATGTCAGACGGTATTTTAAAGAAATAAGTATTGATATTAGATGATATTTTTTAAGAATATTATGCATTTCTATAATGTTATGTTTAAGTAAAAAGAGATTCTGGGCTTTTTTAAAACAATCTTTGAGATTGTTATTTTTTTTTTGCCCGCTGTTAAATGATGAATGCAATTGCTTTCACAATTTATAGTGAAATGCAATATATTCTGAAAACAGCAAAAAAAAGGCAAAACATTTTTGGGGAAAATATGTAAATATGTGTACTGTATTATAAAATGTTTTATTAAATATTAATACTTTTTTTTCAGATTGAGATAGAAAGTTTTCGAAAACTTGAACCATTTTTAAAGCAATTAAAATTAAATTTAAATTAATAAATAATTTTTTGAGTGGGTATGGTAAGTCAAAAATTTCATGGTCCCTTTTTTCCACTTCTCCACAATCACATTTTCAGTTTTTCATTGTAGTCTCTCAAGGACCTTGTAATGTGATAATTGATTTTTAGTTTTAAAAAAAAAAAAAAAAAAAAATTACGCGTGCCGTACGCGTACGGTAAAAAAAATTAAAAAAAGTTTAAAAAAATATATAAAAAAAAGTTGAAAGGTAAGGTTGGCTCTTAAAAGAGCCGTTGTGTTCATGCAGGGACAGAGGAAAGAAAGAATGGGAATATTAGTCGTTACGACAAATGTGCTGATCTATTAAATTGTTCACCAGGGCAACACTGGTCTCCCTATGACAAATTAGATCATGACAAGTGGCGCACCGAACTAAAACCCTCGCAAACCGATGGTTGATTTCCAGAGGACGAGAAAAAGGAGATGCTCCCCCCACAGATGAAGGGCTCAGCTGACCTGCCGAAGATGGACTCGGCCCTGCAGATGATGGACCAGGCTGAGCTGCTGTGGATGTGCTTGGTTGACTTACTGAAGGGTTACCTTCAGTATGTCGAGCAAATGTCCTACCGTGTACATCTTGAAGGTGTCTCAACATGGTGTGATTCCCGAAGGAATACTTCTTGTTGGGATTCCCTCTTGAAAGTACACGGCCACAAAGCTTACAAGTCACTAAGGGTGCATTTACCTTTTTCTTGCCCTCTGGAAAAGAAAAATACTCCCATATGAAAGAGCTCTTTTGTTTCCTCCTTCTCTGCCTCAAGGTAGTGCTGCTAGCCTCACTCTCAGAAGAGTTCTGCTGTTCTGCCATCGTATCACAAAGACAACTCAGCTCCTTCTCCTAAGGGATCACAAGCAGAAATGAGGGGAATGGGTGTGGTGTAGGAGAGTTCTAGAACTGAAAGTAGTTTCAACCAATCAAAAGTTGTGTTTCATGATCACATGACCCACCGTGCGCGTACGTTACGCTTACGGAGCGCTTACGGTAAAAGTACGCATGCGCGTAAAAAAGACACGCGCACGCGCGCATGCGCAAAACAGGCACGCCCCTTCACTTCCGCGTAACATGCGCATGCAGCGTACGCGTTACGCGCTGAGCGCGAGTGACGTACGTATACGCAAATTGCGTAAATGAACGCAAACAGCGTAGAAATCTAACGTTATGAAAGCAAGACGTGCGCTTACCGTACGCGCACGTTAAAAAAAAAAAAAAAAGGGGAAAAAAAACACTATGTTATACTAATAAATCTTACCTGTTTAGTTTAAAAAAATTGTAAAAAAAAAATATATTGTAGAATTTTTAAAATTTAACCATAGTCTTTAAAAAAGGATAGAAAATTAAAATAAAAATATGTAAAAAAAATTGAAAAAAAAAAAATTAAAAAATAAGAATGAGCATTTAAAAAACCTTGCAAATTCACTGAAAAAACCATGGGTTTCACACACGTTATAGTTAGGAATTAGCATTTAAAAAACCTTGCAAATTCACTGAAAAAACCATGGGTTTCACACACTTTATAGTTAGGAATTAGCATTTAAAAAACCTTAGAAATTCAATGAAAAAACCAAAGGTTTCACACGTTATAGTTAGCTGGACATTTCACTCGTCAAAAAACAATGAAATTCCCCCGTTATAGTTAGTTCAGCTAACTATAACTCGCGCGCCCGCAATGCACTACTGATGACGTCACATATTACATCACTCATGACATGGTCACTGACATCACTCATGACATCACTGATGACATCTCAAATGACATCACTGATGACATCACTGATGACATCATCCAGTGAATGTGTGTTTTTCTGAAAATTAAATTTGTTTTATATATGTATATCTCAAGGTCAATGGAAGAATAAATGGGTATATAAGTGTCTAAATGGATGCTTTGTTTTTGAAAAATTTATTGTGTAACTGACTGATTAAGTGTATCATAGTGAATACATGGCTTACTGAGTAATATTTAAATATGAAAATATCTGTATCAGTCTCTCACTTTGTGTATAAGTGGCTGCATGGGTTGGTGAGTAGCTTCATGGGTGTCTATATAGGTTATTAGTTGTTTTTTTGAGTATCAGTCTGAGTGTCTGTATGGTTCGGTGGGGGGTATTATGTAGTGCATAGGTGCATGAATGAGTGATTCACTCTTTGTATGTGTTGAAGACAGCATGTGTGCAGGACTGTATGGGTGGATGAGTGTGTGTATGGGTGTGTTAGTGAGTGAATGACTGTCTCAATAGTGTCTTTATGAGTAACTACATATCTATTAAACTAGTATATGTGACTATTGGTGTATATAAGTGAGTATATGTGAGAGTGAGAGATTGAAAGAGTTCCTGTATGAATAAGTATGTGTTTCTATAAGTGATTGTTTATAAGACTAAGTATGTGTAAGTTTCCGTAGAAGTAAGTGTGGTGGTGTGTGTATAACTGTATAAGCTAATAAATGTATGTTTGTTTCTTTATTAGCATGAGTGAGTATGTGTGAGTAACTCTATGGATGAGTGGCATTGTGTAACAGGATGTATAGGTGTATGAGTACATATGATGAGTGAGTGCATGTATGAGTGACTGTTTAGGACTGTTGGTGAATGAGTGGATGTGTATGTGGTTCTTAGAATTACTTAAGAGGTTCTTGTAACTGCTATTGGTATGTCCATTGTTTTGAAAATTTTAGTCTCTATTTTTGAATGTGTGTATCAAAGGTTATATTAGGGGAAGAGGAGGTCTGCCACTCTATCACAAGGATGATGTCATCAGTGATGTCATCAGTGATGTCATTTGAGATGTCATCAGTGATGTCATGAGTGATGTCAGTGACCATGTCATGAGTGATGTAATATGTGACGTCATCAGTAGTGCATTGCGGGCGCGCGAGTTATAGTTAGCTGAACTAACTATAACGGGGGAATTTCATTGGTTTTTTACGAGTGAAATGTCCAGCTAACTATAACATGTGTGAAACCTTTGGTTTTTTCATTGAATATATATATATATATATATATGTATATATATATATATTACCTACTGGCGGTCGCCAGTAGGTAGTTATAGTTAGGACCACGTTTCCATAGGAAATCCGCAACATTCTATTTTGAATAACTTTGGCGCCGGTCGACGAATCCTCGCGAATTTTTCAAAATAGGTGGGGCGCTACGCTCCGCTCCTACCCTGAAAGTCTCGGGGGGATTCGTCAAGCGGGGGCTGAGATAAAAGGGGGTCCCAAAACGCATTTTTCCCATGCATTTTTCCATAGGACCTTTAGACAGGGCTACAGCCCGAACGGCTGAACAGAATTACTAGAAATTTGGCAGAGAGGTAGTCCTCAGGTCAAGAAAGTGCCTTTTGTAGGTTTGGTGTAAATCTGTTCAGTAGATTCTGAGAAAATAGCCTTTAAATCAATATATATATCTGAGCCAGCTTACGGTGCGCTTACGGTACGCTTACCGTACGCGTACGGTGGCGTGCGCGAGCGCGATTCTGATTGGCTCTTAGATCTTAGTAAACATTCGAATCGGCCAAAACCAGGAAGCGGCGGCCGCCATTTTCTCTCTCGCACCGAGAGTTAGGTTTTAAAATAAAGCCAAAAAACATGTAAAGGGGCTGTTTAGACAGCTCCCACACACATAGCCATGTTGAGGGAGTCCCCAAAGATCCCCCAAGGCCAAAAATGTAATTTTAATTTTTTCGCTAATTTCGCCGATTACGCTTACCGTACGCGTACGGTAAAAAATTATAAAAAAAAAAAAACTATCCACACTCTCCCCACCCCGTGTGCAATTGATGGCCGAAGGCCACCAATTGTGCATGGCTTATTAGAGGTGTGATAAACTCTAATATTTTTTAAAAAAATAATAAAAGCAAAAATTATCCACACTCTCTCCACCCCGTGTGCAAATGGTGCCCGAAGCGCACCATTTGTGCATGGCTTATAAAAATTACGAAAAATTAAAATATTACCTTTCAAAACGAAGTGCATCATATGTCCTCCATGTGCGCACGGTGCGCGAAGCGCATCGTGCGTACATGGCCCATCTAGCGTAACGTGGGCATGCGGTGCGCGTAGCGCACCGCGTGCCCACCGTGCGTGCACGGCACTAACTGCGTAAAGTGGGCGCGCAGTGCGCGAAGCGCACCGCGTGCTTACTGTGCGCGCACCGTGCGTGAAGCGCACCGTGCGCGCACGGAACGAACTGCGTTAAGTGGGCGCGCACGCCACAAATGGCGTAAAGTAACTTAGCATTTAAAAAACCGTACAAATTCACTGAAAAAACCATAGGTTTCACACACGTTATAGTTAGGAATTAGTATTTAAAAAACCTTGCAAATTCACTGAAAAAACCATGGGTTTCACACATGTTATAGTTAGCTGGACATTTTACTGATAAAAAACCAATGAAATTCCCCCGTTATAGTTACTGTAGGCAACTATAACTCACGCGACCGTAATCCTCTGCTGATGACATATGTGTCTTTATGAAAAAAAAATATTTGTAATATATGTATAGCTAAAATTTAATGGAAGAAGACATGGGCAAATAAGTGTCTAAATACAGTATTAGCATCAGCAGAGGATTACGGTCCCGTGAGTTATAGTTGCCTACAGTAACTATAACGGGGGAATTTCATTGGTTTTTTATCAGTAAAATGTCCAGCTAACTATAACATGTGTGAAACCTATGGTTTTTTCAGTGAATATATAGATATATAGATATATAGATAGATAGATAGATAGATAGATAGATAGATAGATAGATAGATAGATAGATAGATAGATAGATAGATAGATAGATAGATAGATAGATAGATAGATAGATAGATAGATAGATAGATAGATAGATAGATAGATAGATAGATAGATAGATAGATAGATAGATAGTAGATAGATTATAGATGACAGATGATAGATAGATAGATAGATAGATAGATAGATAGATAGATAGATAGATAGATAGATAGATAGATAGATAGATAGATAGATAGATAGATAGATAGATAGATAGATAGATAGATAGATAGATAGATAGATAGATAGATAGATAGATAGATAGATAGATAGATAGATAGATAGATAGAGAGAGAGAGAGATAGATAGATAGATAGATAGATAGATAGATAGATAGATAGATAGATAGATAGATAGATAGATAGATAGATAGATAGATAGATAGATAGATAGATAGATAGATAGATAGATAGATAGATAGATAGATAGATAGATAGATAGATAGATAGATAGATAGATAGATAGATAGATAGATAGATAGATAGAGTAGGGTAGACAGTGGAATTGGTAAGAAGGCAAAGTGTGCTTAATTGGCGAAAATGTTCTGGGGTACACAGTTATTCTTCAAAACGAAATGATATGTGAAGAGGTTGGTCTAGAGGCACTTTTTGTGGAGGGATTCCCATTATGCTTTGGAAGGATACTCACTGCATGATGTTGAAGTTTGTTTTAAATTTGAGTCCTGGGCATCAGCACATTGGAGGATACACTGGTCTGATTTGACGTAGATAGAGGATTCTGATTTAATACATGAGTGTATTTATTTTATGTGTCTGTCTCTGCAGATGAAGGTGTGAGCAACAGAGGTGCTTACATTGGGGAAGAATAGTGCACATGGCACATACCCCCATAACTAATTGAGAGCTGGTATGCGGGCCCTTGGCTCTCATTAGGTAATTAACCCTTATGGCTTTATGTTATGTGGTTACTATCTCGACTTAATTGTTTTTAACTTAGACTACCTGTCTTAAATTTGGAGAGGGAGATGGGTGATGTCTCTCATGAATTACCAGCCTTGTTTTTCTTTGTTTCTTTTTGCGTATTTGCAGTCACTCTTTCTTAAATAGAAAAGTCCAGGGAAAGTGAATGCAGACCTTATATGCCCTGATGAATTTGCCGCTATTCTAAAAAGGCAATGAAACATGTTGGCCATTCCTGAATGTGGTTATACGACATGACTGTGTTTTTAACCTTGGGATAACTCACGCAATGAAATAAAGAAGTTGGAAGTATATACGTGAGTTAGCCATAATTTTACTTGAGACTTAACATGTCTCTTTGTGTTTTTCTGGGGTCTTGCTTATCTTCTTTTTTCACAAAAAGTTTTTCACACTTTCTTAATTTGGACACAATCATTTCTTTTTATGAGAAAGATATCAATGATGATAAAATCGTGAGCAAACTGGTGAGTACCTGCCAGCAGCTCCTCTGGTGGTGCACACGTGAGATACTTTCTCATTTTTTCACAATTTCTTCCCAACCTTTTCATACTGTTTCTATAAATTTCCCGCACTTTATCACTTTTATGAGTTATTATATATTGGTACTGGTTGAGTGACTTGAATTTGTGGCTGGTTTTTTCACAATTTGGGAATTATTAAATATTAAGTTGCATGGCACAGGGGATTCAATGATAGTTCATGAAAAGAACTGCTGATGTAGGGGAAACAAATTTATACATTTCCCTACAAGCAATCCTACGTATTCATATATATATACAACAACAACAAAATCTGGATAGTGCCTGTTTTTTGCCAGGTCTTTTTTGTTGAATTATGAATTGAGTGGAGGGTGGCCTGGCATTTATTATCCCTCTATAACTCCTTGTTGGATCTCGTTCGCCACGGACCTGCTCCTCGTTTTTCTCTTTTTGTTGACATCTCTGGTGCCTTTTCCGTTTTTGTTTCCCTCTCACCTTCCTGTCCTTATCTGTTTTCCTTACCCTTTCCTTTCTGTGCTCCCCCTTTTTCTTCCCCTGCCCCTTAGGCTGTTTCTTGCCTCCGCTTTTACTGTTATTCCTCTTGTTGTTTGGTGCCTCATCATGTATCTTCTCATTGCCATCCTTGAGTATTCTCATATACTTAACTTGTGTTCTTTTTTTCTATTGTGTAACATTGTGTAATTGTTTTGTAACTTTGTGTGACTTGATTCGTACTGATATTCTGTAAAGCGCTCTGATACCTACGGGTCTAGCCAGCGCTTTATAAAACTCAAAATAAATAAATAAATAGATAGATAGACAGACAGACAGACAGAGAGATAGATAGATAGATAGATAGATAGATAGATAGATAAATAGATAGATAGATAGATAGATAGATAGATAGATAGATAGATAGATAGATAGATAGATAGATAGATAGATAGATAGATAGATAGATAGATAGATAGATAGATAGATAGATAGATAGATAGATAGATAGATAGATAGATAGATAGATAGATAGATAGATAGATAGATAGATAGATAGATAGATAGAAATATCTCTCTACTGGGTGAAATAACACTCACCACTATATCTATACTGGGTGAAATAACACTCACCACTCTTGGTGTTATGTATCCAGTTCT
This sequence comes from Triturus cristatus, assembly GCF_964204655.1. NCBI lineage: Eukaryota > Metazoa > Chordata > Amphibia > Caudata > Salamandridae > Triturus > Triturus cristatus. The sequence goes on along the minus strand of NC_140580.1, from coordinate 427,697,951 downwards.
TTTACCGAGGGTGTATAAAATTTGTGGCTTTATCCAGTGAAGCCACAATCTCAACTCAGAATGGTAGAATACATTTTCATAATTCTGAGGTGGGAAAGAAGAAACATACAGGGTGCTATAAGAATTTGTACTCCGTCAATATAATTAGGACTTTGTGTCCTATTAGTATATTAAGATGGTATTACCTCCAAAAACACAGTATTGTTTTATAAATATGTGGACATCATGTCCTACGTTGTACAGGGAGTATGTATCTACTGTTTGTTCAATGTTGTCTGGAGGGAGGAGTAGTTTATAATGTGTCCTCTTCCTGCCGTATTGCAGTGGCTCTCAGCACCTGCTTATGGTCCCACACACAAGGATTTAATTTGTTGGGGTTGTAAGAATCTAGTCCCTAAAAAAACAGACGTACCTTGTCTTAATCGAATGTACTCAGTTACAAATATATTTTTTCAAAGCCCCCTTAAAACTGCATGTGCTATTCCTTGTGAATCATATGCAGTCCTGGGATGTGATGTAGCCTACCTTTTGCTACACTCACTCTATAGTGGGTTCACATGTAGGTATATAATGGATCTCCTCCTGCCTTTTAATTTACTCGCAAGGCATCTTTAATAAATACCCCAGCATTTTTATCCCCATCGAAAGGCGAGTATCAAACTATATCTTGTTTCAAAGAACTATGGGGCCGATTACGATGGTGGACGGACTGGAGTCAGTCGCATATTATTGCTATTCTAAATAAGTAATATCGTGATTGAATAAATACCCAAATAGGGGTGCCTTCTTCCATCCCCTATTGCTTCATCCAGGGCTCCCACCTTCTTATCATAGTGGATTTTGCCGTAATATATATATATACATCACTGCCCATGGGCAAAATCCACTATGATAAGTAGGTGGAAGCCCTAGGCGCTATGTAAATATATTGTACCAAATAGGGTAGTATAGAACATCAGGGCCAGTTTACCCATTCAAAGATGGCCACCATAAATGGAGTTTCTTAAGGTACATAATAGATATGTCGTAATGGCAGCAACAGTGGATGGAAGAAGGAACCCCAAATTGGGTATTTCTTCAATCACTATATTACTTATTTAGAATAGCAATTATATGCAACTGAGAGATGCCTTAGGTATTCTTCCACAGTACATTTAGTAACTCAAAGATGGATGCCATAAATGTAGTATAGCACTTTTGAACAGGAAATATGGGAGAGCATGAGGAAGAATGACTTCCGTTTCAAGTAGGATTCAAACTCCGTGAGCCGGGAAGATCCGTTACCTGTATTGAAGCAGATGCAGAAACCCCAGTGAAAAGGTAAGATTGATACATCAAGATGATGTTAGAATAACATAGATGTTTAAATACATAGATTAACTGCTTTGGTACTAGATAACACGCGCAGGGTAGGCCGCGTAATTGTTTATCAAGCAGAAGTAGGGGCAGAGACAGTGCTTAACCTTCCCGGTACAGAGTGAGCTTTAAGAGCTGACTCTCAAATAAATTCAAGAGAGGTCTGACATACGGGTAGAATAGGAGAATAGGAGAATTGAGAGTATCTCATGCAGCAGGGGCATTTACAGCGTTAACCTTCCCATTACGAAGTGAAATGTTGTGAGTTATCTCCCAGTCAAACTTTAGAGAGGCTACGTCACATGGGTGTAGTGGCATAATATGAGAAAATGAGAGAACCTTAAGGTGTCTCACAGCCACACAGCGTAGACAAACATAGTTCCTTGAAACAAGGTATAGTTTGATACCTGCCTTTCAACAGGGATTAAAACACTGGGGTATTTATAAATGATGCCTTGCGGGTAAATTAAAAGGCAGGATGGGATCCAATATATACCTACATGTGAACCCACTATAGAGTGAGTGTAGCAAAAGCTGGGGTACATCACATCCCAGGACTGCATATGATTCACAAGGAATAGTACATGCTGTTTTAATGGGGCTTTGAAACAATTTATTTGTAACTGTGTACATTAGATTAATACAAGGTATGTCTGTTTTTTAGGGACTAGATTCTCACAACCCCAAAAATTAAATCCTTGGGTGTGGGAGCATAAGCAGGAGCTAAGAGCCACCGCAATATGGCAGGAAGAGGACACATTATAAACTACTGCTCCCTCCAGACAACATTGAAAAACAGGAGATACATACTCCCTGTACAATGTAGGACATGATGTCCACATATATGTAAAACAAGACTGTTTTTTAGGAGGTAAGACCATCTTAATATACTAATAGGACACAAAGTCTTAATTATATTGAGGGAGTACAAATTCTTATAGCACCCTGTATGTTTCTTCTTTCCCACCTCAGAATTATGAAAAGATATTCTCCTGAACTGAGTTGAGATTGTGGCTTCACTGGATTAAGCCACACATTGGATATATCCTTGGTAAAAGAGCTGGATACATATCACCAATATATATATATATATATAATTTGTGTGTATGGTTGGTGTGAATGCGGTGGAGATACTTTTTCTTTGATATATGGGTAGCATTATAGTTATGGTCATGGGTAACATGTAATCACCAAATGAGATTAAGCACCTATAGGAGATTAATGAGGGGATAAGATACTGTGTGAGTTTCTTATATCTGTGTAATAAAGATAAATTAATAAATTAAGTATACGAGCTTGTAGGGGGGATATTGAACTAGCAGCTATTGAAATTAAAATGATATCTCTGTATGTTTCCTTCTCCATAGATTATATACATTGTTAGTACTCTGAGGGGGGAGATAAAATCCCTTATCTTTCTGCCCTGAGGAAGGTGGGTTTTTAATAGTAATTTCCACCGAAACGCGTTGACGCTGAGCACTTCTGAGTCCGACCATGAGGAATCACTGGAATGAATGGAATTTCACATTCACCAGGATATGAACTTGATGTGAATTGTTGGATCAGTTAATGCAACAGCTTTTTTGAACTGTGCAAAAAGGATCCCCGTTAGGATTTTCTCCATCTGCTCCTGTATATATTATTATGAGGTTTTTTTTAATTGCACATATGGTTTTTATGTTGTATTCTGCATGTTATACGTGAATTTTACAACTTTTTAATATTTTGATCCGAAGAAGTAAATATTGGTGTTTTGATACAAAGTATCCTTTTTTTTTTTTAAATTAAAAAACTCTTGGATGTTACATCTCATAATTGGTCATTTACAAGTTTGTGGGGTTGGATCTATTCCATTGTATGTGTTCTATCTACATACTGTGAAGAGCTAATTGAATGAATATGTCCGATATAGGATTTCAAAGGGAAATTCTAGATTTTTCTACTGTATAGTAGTGCCCTGTTCACCCTGGTTTTGGGGCCAACTCTCTAGTATTATAAAGGCACATCACATATGCCATTATAGAGTACTGTAACAGAAATGGAAAGAAGACAAGAAAGTTGTGAAGACATTAATAGATCGAATCCAGCAGGATGAACATGGTGAATCTAGGTTCGACATTAGTCAATCACTCCAATGATGGTGCTCGGCTTTTTGAAATTAGCAAGGTTCTAAATAAATGTGAAGGACAAGGTCATTCCAAGGTTTCACATCCTGCTCCTGGAAGGATGGCTCATTATTTTTTGTGCTCTTAAATGAGCATTGTTGGCTCAAGTAAGACAAGAAGGATCGCAGGTTCCTGATTGGTGTATAATGGTCAGATTGATTCTGCAGAGAGACACAACTGTTCTCTCAGTATCCTATGTGACTAATGCAGTGTGGATAATGAAGATAAAGCCTGGTATTTGTCAGGAATTTTTTTAGGAAGAGGCCGTAGCAGAGGAGGATGCAGGCTGTGTAGAATAATATCAACAGGTACATTGGACCAAAGAATAATCCCAGAGGATCACAAGGAGAAAGGAGAAGGAAATAACACCAAGCAGGAGCAGGACTTAATCACAATCTTTTCACAGAGACCTCTCACAACAGGAGAAACAAGCATCCTAAAAAAGGGTCTAGGCATTGTGCCCACTCCTAAGATTGATATATTCAAACGGCACTGGAAATCATGGATTTTTTCTGAAAAATAAGATTACATGCCTTTTTCAAATATAAACCTATGAATGGAGTTGAAAACAATATAGGATTGCTCAGCCCATCGAAATTCAAACCTCCATCTTCTACAACTCTTGTTGAAGTTCTCGCTTTGGAACAGGCAGTATTGAGAGTGGTTGACTAAATTATCCCTGAAAACACTTACCACAATATAGCGGGAAAGGAATACAGGGTCCAATTTTTTGTTGTCACCTGAATTATCATAAAACCAGAATATGTGGGAGGTACTACAGTGACTATGTCAATGGATGACTACAGAGAGAAATGTCTATGCCTTCTCAGCAATCAAAGAAGTTATTAAGACCTTGCCAGTTATCCAACAAAAGTGATGGCAAAAGAGATCATGATAATGTTCCATGAGGTAGAGAGATGTCTGGATGGATCCTGGACAAGAAGCTGATTTTTTAAATCAAACCAGAACCAGTGACACCCTACTTTTGCATACTATGGAAGGTCCATGAAGGGAGAGTATCCCATTGTTTCTGTTATAGGGTCCTTACTTAAATCATTGTCAATTTCTCATAATTTCTTGCTTCAACCCTCGAACAAGATACCAGCTGTTCTAAAAGACAGAATAGATGTCTTGAATGATATAGGTAATATCAATAAACATAAATCAATACTAAGGTAATCAGACTAGAAGTCGAGGCACCTTGCACAAGCATCCCTAAGCTTGAGGCATTGATAGTTATTGAAGAATGTTTGAGAAAGACCACATGGGAATACACAGCAACAATTAGTTTCTTAATTGTATGCGCAGCAATGGCACACAAACAGAATTTATTCGAGGAAAGGTTTCACCTACAAATAAAGGGAATGTCAATGGTCATCACATTTGCCCCCAGTCTGGCTGGGCTCTACATGCACTATATTGAAACAAACATAAATATGTTTATGTGAGCACAACCCTCATAAGGAACATATTACAGTATGGAAATGTTACATTAATCATATACTAATAGTAGTAGTAGTAATACATTATTCGGTTGTAAATAACCATCAAAGTGTACACAACCAAAAATACAACAGCATTAAAACATATACCATAAAAGTACGTAACAATCCTCTTATACTTCATCTCTCGTTAAAAGAGAATGTATAAAATAACAGTAATCATCTCATATTCTGTAGTAAAAACAAGTGGGAATACATCTTCAATCTCTTAAAATAAAAACATCATACTATTTCATGAAACATCATTCCCACAGTAGTAATATAAACACAGTGCAATAAGTCCAAAAGGTGGCCGTGCATATTGCAGCCAATAGCCATGTGTAAACGGCAAGATAGTTAAAATACTTGTTTAGTTAACACAACGTTGAGCAATAGGCTTAACATTTTTAGTTCTCCTTAACCATACTGCTTGTAAAACTTTACTAACTGCAATTACTATTAATGGGGTTGTATCTATTTTTAAAAGCTACCAAGTGTCTGTGAGTTCCCATATCATGGCAATTGGGCACAATCCATTTACAACATAGATTACAATATTTGGGACAAAAAAATGATATGTATCTCGTCTTCATCATTCAGGCCACATGCTGAGCAGATAATAGAGTCTTGCTTTGTGTATCATTTACATGTAAAAGATCACAAAGGGAGAGATCCGTGGCGAAAATGTATATACAAACTTCTTGCTAGAGACAGGGATATTAAATTTAGAAACTTCTCAAAGGCAGGAAAAGACATTAAATCTAAAAACAGAGTAATCAAAGAACCATTTGAGCTGTTTGTTATATATCCGTCATTTATATAAGCCCAGTACTGAGCTTTCACCATCTTGAGACCGTCTTTACAAATCACAGTTGGTTATCCTAGTAGCTCTGCAGGCCCAATTTCCCCAGCCAAACAGAGACAGATTTAGCCCACGGGAGATTCCTAGCTCTTGGGAATTTTAATAGGTCAATAAGTGAATCTTTGTAAACTCCAAGCTCGGGTGTGGTCCAAAGGCGGACCCAGTAGGGTAAAATTTTAAAGACAGCCAAATCAGCAACTCTTTTCAAACCCACATCAAAATACAGAGGGGTGAGGGGTGAGCTAGGTGGAAGACAAAGCAATTTCCTCAAAAAATTGTTTTCCGCTCTTGTCAGCAAGTGAAGATCCGAGTGGCTCCAGATCTCGACGCCATAGAGCGCCGCAACCTGTGCCATAGCACGATAGATTTCCAGTGCAGGTAAAAATTGCAGGTGAGGTTGTTTGATTATAAAATCGTATAATGGCATTAGATCTATGCTCTACTATTGAGGTGTTCTTGCTCATTTGACTTGTCCACATATAGTTATCCGTATGTCTAACACCCATAAATTAAAATTGTGTACTCTTTCGAGAACTTCACTACCTACACGGACAATAGGGCTCTTCCTTTTGGTCTTCTCAAACACCATGTACTTCGTTTTACTCACGTTTAGCTCTAAACCTATGGCATTGCTGAAACTTAAAAACGTATCAATTCAAATTTGGAGTCCCATGGGTGTCTTACAAATGAGAAGGGAGTCAACGGCAAAAAGAAGTATAGGTATCTTCCTGTTGTTCAAGACCGGAGAATCCTTTCTGCATTGCTCCAAGGCTTCTACAACATCATTACTATATAGCGAGAACAAAGTTGGTGCAAGGGTGCAACTCTGGCGTACTCCTCTCTCAATGGGAATGCGGTCGGTTACCACTCCATTAGGACCCCAGTGAACTTGAGCATAATTATTTTCATATAAGTAAATAATTAGACTTAAAAGGTTGCCTGTGACCCCCATTTTCATCAAAACTCACCATAGATTTGGGCGTGGGATACGATCGAATGCTGCTCTTAAATCAATAAAAGCCATATAAAGTTTTTGGTTTTGTATTGAAACATATTGCCAAAATAAAATCGTAAACCTAAAAATCTGATCAATTGTGCTAACTTTCGCGCTAAAGCCAGCCTGAAGGGGAGACAAAATTTTGTTTATATCATGGAGTTTTTCTAAGATTTGTTTTGCAAAACTTTTTTGGGCAATGTCAATAAGGCTGATCGGCCTGTAGCGTGAGGCATCAATTGCGCCACCCTTTTTATGAATTGTTATATTTTCTGCACAAAACCAAGAGTCAGGCACCTTGCCCCCAGCTGCTACTGCATTTGATAGTAAGTTTAAGCAAACTGACCAAATCAGGGGCTGTGATTTATATAAATCTCTGTGGATTTTATCTGGGACGGGAGCCTTTCCAGATTTTAGGGAGTCAATAGCTCTATTTGAGTCATCAAGGCTAAAGGCGACAGGTGTGGTAAAATCCAAAGGTATAGAGATGTCAGTATTATCACTACACTTAGGATCATTGGAATCCCCAGGGGCATAAAGGGATGAGAAGTGTGCCACCCATTTGTCAGGCAAGATATGATAATCATATGGCTTAAGCTTGTCCGGCTTAGTTTGATCCACAAGGTGGCCGAATAGTCTAATATCATTAATTTTACTGGCGGCCAATAAGTCTTGCCATAATTTGCCATCCCAATTCCTTTTTGTTTATGATCAAAAGTGCTTTATAGGTGGATCTTGCTTTACTGATAATAATCCGATCACCCTCTATGACCGTCATTCTTAGGGAAGTCTTTATTAGTTAACATGCTTTGTCAAGCCACTTTTCATCCTTAACAGGATTGGATTTCACGTTAGGCATATCCTTATAAATGACCCTTTGTAGCTCCTCAGATAAGTGGGTATATATATTTAAAATAGGAATTAAATTTTCATTGAGCCCCACGTGGTTCTCCAAGTACTTTGCAAAAAATCCATAGATCAGTGTGTATAATTTTTGATTGGACATTACATTCGGCCAAGAAACATAGCAACGATCATTGGTTACAAGTGGAGCTGGAACTATAGTTATACATAGATTGTTATCCTGTCTCAGAGAATCTCCCACCAGAGTCCCCTCTAGCGAATTATGATCGCTATCAAATTGTGTTACCACTTCCATATCAAACAAGAGTGGCCATAATCTCACATCGGCAAGAACGTAATCTATAACACTAGAAAATTCTCCTCTCTTAAAAGGTGGTGCTCTATTGGGATCAGAGACAGTGCACCCATGACATGCTCTAAGACCCCTGCTAATTGTTAAAAGTGTTAGTTTTAATGCATGATTTGAAAGACTTTTCTTTGGTTGTCCTATTAAAGGGGGAATACCCCATGTTTTATCTCCCTCTCTTGTGATCTCATTTAGATAAATGGAAGATTCAAATAAAGTGTGGCAGTCCCCCGCTCCAACAATTTTTGTGTTTACTTGAACAGTATCCATAGCTTCTTCCAAAAGAAGTAATATAGGTGAATTGTCAGATCCCCTTGCAGTTCTGACATAAATGTTAAGGATAGAAATACAAAATCCTGATGCAAAAGTCCCAGTAACCCCCATTAAATCAGGGCTATCCACTTCTATTGGTGTAAATGCGCTAATACATCTATTACTAATTAAAATCATAAGGCCACCAATAGCTTTCCCAAAGTGCACAGCTGGTTTTGTATTTACGCTAAGAGATGTAAACCCATCTATAAATACTTTCTCTGTAGCCCAAGTTTCTTGGAATAGACAGATATCATGTTCTTTTATATATGCCACTCAATCTGAATCAGTCAACTTAGAACCCAATCCAGCTACATTTCACAATAGTCGTCTAATGCTGGGTGGAAAGCTATTAGATCGACTATGCCTATTTCCAAATGGTACACCTGGCGTCTCATTCAAGCATGAATTGTCATATATATTTGTACTGGTATGCTGGATATGCTTGGATTTGGCAACATCCTGGGTATCACCTAGGTTGGCCTTAAATGACAATTTTGATACTTTATCAGCAATGCCACAATTTCTTGAGGAATCATACGTGTTAACTTCGACTGCGCTAACCCCATCTTTAATCTTCGGAACAATGTCATATAGTGCAATTTGAAGAAAATGTGCTTCTATTAGTGGCAGTTAAACTAGACCAATCTTTACACCCAGGTACATGAGCAACTTTCAACACTTTAGAGTTTGCAACAGATACTTTATCGAATATACATTTGGTTGGCCGGTAATAGTTCATTTTTAAATAACCCATTAGTCAATCAATTTCTTCCAAATTCGATGAATCAGCAACAAAAGCTCTTGAGATCTCAACAGGTGGGGAAAATGCCTTCAATCTTATTCCCTACGATTTAGCCCCAGTGAGGTGACAGGTACGCACTTCAAAGTTTATAAGATTTTTGGCCAAGTAGTGTGAGCTTGAAACGACTTGTATATAGCCATATGTAGATGGGCTAGGTGAATGTCTTTTTGTGTGATCAATGTCAGATCTAACCAATGAGAGACATTTCCGCTCAGCCCTCAGCCTATGGGTCACATTATTAATTATGGCTTCTTTGTTCTCAAAAACATTCCGGTTTCAACTTTGGGACCTGAATCATGCAAATCAATCATAAAGAAGAGATAGATGAAGACTCCTGTGAAAATATAGGATAATCTTTAACATTGCGACTTCTTGGTTGATGAGAAGTAGATAAACCAAATTTGTCCACTAAAGATGAGCACCTGCTACTGTAAAGATGTATCCTGTCCCGTGGAATGCCCTGTGCGATGGCGAGAGGTAATGGATCTTTAATTAACCCCTTCGATTGCTCATGACGCGCTGGACTTGTCATGGCACACAGTGGTCGTGTGCTCATGACGAGGCCAGCTCGTCATGACACATCGCCCTGGAAATCCCTCTGGTACAGGCACTAGAGGGATTCCCTTTATGCCAAAACAGCCTCGGGAGCTGGGGAAGAGCTTCCCCAGCTCCCGAGGCACCCCCCCCCCCCCGTTTTCCCTGAAATGACGATCGGCGCGTGAGTCGCGCTGACGTCATTTCAGTGAAACCAAAACTGAAATGAGCCAAGAGGCTCATTTCAGTTTTCCTTTCTACGTGCTCAGGGGACTATCTCAGCCCCTTGAGCACGTAGAAAGACGGGAGAGGTATCGTTGGAAAGGGGAGAATCTCCCCAGTGGATCCCTGCTTGGGGATCACCCAAGCAGGGATCCACCCACTAGACACGAGGGAGGGGGGAGCGGACCCTTGAGCAAGGGCCTTTGCTTCCCCCAATTTAATTTGGCACCTTTTAATCTTTTTGCCCCCCCCTGGGGGGCAGATGAGGGCCGTAGCCCCCAATCTGCCCCCGGGGAGCAAAAAGCCCACTAGACACCAGGGATTTTTTAGAAAGTAAAAATAAGGGTGGAGGGTGCCCAAAACGGGCATGCCCATGCCCCCACCACCCGCAATCATTACAGCATTTCTGCCCCCCCTGGGGGGCAGATGGGGCATGGGCCCCTAATCTGCCCCTCCAGGGGGGCAGAAAGCTCACTGAACACCAGGGATTCATTTTTGGAAGCTTCTTTTAGGGTGGGGGCTGCCCGAAATGGGCACGCCAATGCCCCCACCCACCCGCCACCGTTACTGCCTTTCTGGCCCCCCGGGGGGCAGAAAGCCCACTTGACTCCAGGGATTTTTTTTCGCACCATTGTTTTTAGGGGGGTGCTGCCTGAAACGGGCACGCCAATGCCCCCACCCCCACCACCCTTACAGCCTTTCTACCCGCCCCGGGGGGCAGATGGGGCAGAAAACCCACTAAATGCCAGGGATTTTATTTTGCACAATTTGTTTTAGGTTACGGGCTGCCCAAAATGGGCATGCCAATGCCCCCCACCCCTTCCACCATTACAGCCTTTCTGCCCACCCTGGGGGACAGATGGGGACAGTAGCCCCAAATCTGCTCCTGGGGGAGGGCAGAAAGCCCACTTGACGCCAGGATTTTTTTTGCGCAATTGCTTTTAGGGTGGGGGCTGCCCGAAACAGGCATGCCAATGCCCACCCACAAAAACAACAGTCTTTCTGCCCCCCGGGAGGCAGATGGGAGCTGTAGCCCCCAATCTGGCCCCCCCCGGGGGGTGCAGAAAGACCACTAGAAACCATGGATTTTTTTGTTTTATTAGTGTAGCGGTAGGAGCTGCCCAAGATGGGCATGACAATACCCCCACCCCACCCCCAGAGAAATTCCAGTCTTTCTGGCCCCCAGGAGGTAAGATGGTGGTAGTGGCCTCTGATCTGCCCCCTGGGGGGGCAGAAAGCCCACTAAGCACCAGCAGTACGCAGGTTTTTTCTATGCATGGGGGTTGCCTAAAATGATCATACCAATGCCCCCACCACCAAAAAAATAGCCACAGTCTTTCTGCCCCCTTTGGGGGCATATCGGGACAAACACCCCTCCCCCGATTCCGCCCCAGGGCGGCAGAAAGCCCACTAGGCTCCGACTTTTTTTTAGCAATTTGCCTACCTGTGGATTTTGGGCCCTAGCACAGCTGGCACGTAGGGAAACCTAGCAAACCTATACATTTTTGAAAACTAGATACCCAGGGGAATCCAGGATGGGGTGACTTGACTGGCTCTCATCAGGTTCTGTTACCCACAATCCCTTGCAAGCCTAAAACTTTGTAAAAAAACCCACATTTTCCTCACATCTCTGTGGTGAAAAGTTCTGGAATCTGCGTGGATCCACAAAATTCCACAAACCCCGCGTTCTCCAAAGTCTTCCAAGAAAAATGGTACCTCACTTGTGTGGGTAGGCCTAGTGCCCGCGACAGAAAACAGCCCAAAATACAATGTGGACACATCACATTTTCACAGTGAAAACTGACCCTTTTTTTGCAAAGTGCCTAGCTGTAGATTTTGAATCCTAGCTCTGCCGGCACCTAGGGAAACCTAGCAATCCTATACCTTTTTGAAAACTAGACACCCAGGGGAATCCAGGATAGGGTGACGACTGGCTCTCACTAGGTTCTGTTACCCAAAATCCCTTGCACACCTAAATATTTGTCCCAAAAAACATATTTTCCTCACATTTCTGTGGTGGAAAGTTCTGGAATCTGCTTGGGTCCACAAAATTCCACCCACCCCGCGTTCCCCAAAGTCTTCCGAGAAAAATTGTACCTCACTTGCGTGGGTAGGCCTAGTGCTCGCGACAGGCAAGGGCCAAAACCTATTTAGGAGACATCAAAATTAACTATCACAAAACAACCTGGTTTTGCAAGGGGGGTCCCATGACGTTTTGGCCCAGGGCTTGGCGGCCATCTAGGGAAACCTACCAAACCCACACATTTTTTAAAACTAAACACCAAGGGGAATCCAGGGAGGTATGGCTTGCGTGGATCCCCCAATGTTTCCTTACCCAGAATCCCCTGCAAACCTCAAATTTAGCTGAATAAAAACGTTTTCCACACATTTTTGTGTGGGAAAGTTATGGCATCACAGGGCTGACACAAATTTCCTACCACCCAGCATTCTCCAGGGTCTCCCGATAAAAATGGTGCCTCACTCGTGTGGGAGGCCCGAGTTCCCGCGACAGGCAAGGGCCCAAAACGTAGTGAGGTGACATCAAAATTGCCTATCACAAAACAACCTGGTTTTACAAGGGTGTCACCTGGGTTATTGCCCCGTGCTGTGCGGTAGATTGGGAAACCTACCAAACTTACACATTTCTGAAAACTAGACACCCGGGGGATTTCAGGGAGGTGTGGCTTGCGTTGATCCCCCAACGTTTTCTTACCCAGAATCCCCTGCAAACCTCAATTGTAGCTGAAAAAATCACTATTTTCACAAATTTTTGTGTGGGAAAATTGTGGCATCACTGGGCTGGCACAAATTTCCTACCACCCACCGGTTCCCCTCGTCTCCCAATAAAAACGGTGCCTCATTCGTGTGGGAGGCCCAAGTACCCGCGACAGGCAAGGGCACAAAACGTATTGAGGCGACATCAAAATTGCCTATCTCAAAATGACCTGATTTTGCAATGGTGGTCACCTGGGTTTTTGGCTTGGTGCTCAGTGGTCACCTAGGGAAACCTACCAAACCCACACATTTCTGACAACCAGACACCCGGGGGCTTCCAGGGAGGTATGGCTTGCATGGATCCCCGCTACGTTTTCTTACCCAGAATGCCCTTCAAACCTTAAATTTAGCTGAAAAAATCACTTTTTCACACATTTTTGTGTGGGAAAGTTGTGGCATCACCCGGCTGACACAAATTTCCTACCGCCCAGCATTCCCCCAGGTCTGACAATAAAAACGGTGCCTCACTCGTGTGGGAGGCCCAAGTACCCGCAACAGGCAAGGGCCCGAAACGTATTGAGGCGACATCAAAATGTTTGAAGGAGCTGTTTTTGCAGAGTGGTATAAAAAGGGGCGTGGTCTTGGACCACCTCTCTGCAATCCAGCTCTGTGGCGCTTACTGGAGGTCCCTGGTGGGATAGTTGGCCCCCAGGGACCCTCAGTATTCAATGGGAATTAATTCCCCAGCTTACAACGCGCCAGGGGGTGCGTTTGCAGAGTGGCGCAGGGAGGGGGCGGGGCCTCAGGCTTTTTAAAAAATATTTATTTTTTAGAAGGGGGGCTGTGTGGCCCCCCCTTCTTTTACATTTTTGGGGCCCCATGGCCTGACCCCTTTTTATCATTTTTTATTTTAAACGGGAAGAGGGCCGCATGGGCCCCCTCAAGAGGCCTATTGCGGCCCCGGGGCCATCCCCGGGGCATGGCCAGACTTTTTAAAATGTATTTATTTAATTATTCGGAGGGGGGCCGAGGCCCCCCCTCCACAGGCCAATTATGGCCCCAGGGACCCCATCACCCAGGGCCGGCCTTTCCATTTGAGAAATAAACAAAAATCTCTATAGCAGTGGGGTGCGTGGCCCCCCTCCCGGGCCATTTCTGGCCCCTGGGACTACATCCCCTGGGGCCTGACCTCATCATTGGAGACTGTGGTGGGAGCCCCAATGCCCCCGTGGTCCCGCCGGCTCCCCGCCTCCTGTGGGAGCCAGCATTGCTTTTGTACAAGGGGAGCTCCTAACATGCAGCTCCCCTTGTGCAAAAGCAATTCTGCTTTAGTTTTTGGAAGCGAATGCAGGTTTCCTGCTCTCGCTTCCAAAAACCATGGCTCCCGCCCTGTCATAGCAAACAGCAATGTCACGCGGTGGGCACCCCAGGACATTGCAGGAGTCGGCCCTGGGGGGTGGTGGTCCCCAGGGCCATCAAGGGCTCCAGGAGGGGGGCCGCGCGGCCCCTCTCCCAAGTGTTTAAAGCCCCAGGGAGGTGGTGGTCGCCAGGGTCTGGGGTCTGTAACAGACCCCCAAATTTAAATAAATAGTGCCCCGGGGAGGTGGTAGTCGCTGGGGCAGTTTAGGGGGGCTTGAGCCCCCACACACATTATTCATTTTAGCCCTGGGGATGTGGCGGTCCCCGGGGCTTGGGAGGCCTGTGAGGCCCCCATCGTATTTTAATAAAGCCCTGGGGAGGTGGCGGTCCCCGGGGCTTGGGGGGCCGCAAGGCCCCCACCCCTATTTAATAAAGCCCGCGGAGGTGGCGGTCCCTGGGGCTGCGAGGGGGCCGTGTGCCCCACGAATAAATTATAAAGCCTCGGGGAGCTGGCGGTCCCCGGGGACTGCGGGGGCCTCCGCAGGCCCCCGCTACAGAATTAAGGATTGCCCCCAGGACTTGGCCTACCCGGCGGATTTCAAAAACAAAACGCGGGCTCCATAACTTCATTTTCTTTCGAAGGGGTTCGCGCACCCAGCACGACCCGGCTGAAAATGTTTTTAAATTTTATTTTTTTACGCCTGGGGGCCCCTTTGGGACCCGCTGAGTAGGCATATGGGGTAAAGGTGTTCCTACCCTGCCCTCTTTTTTTGTTTTTAATGTTACTGTTACCTTTTTCCCTCTCCCTCGGTCTGAGGCACAAAATGGCTACCAACACTTCCCGGTTTGAAGTATTGGCAGCCAATCAGAGACAAGCTCGTGCTCGGGAGGGCTCAGTCAATTAGATCTCACAATTCTCAAATATTGATATCTGTAACTATTAAAATATCTCAAAAATTACTGAACGTAATTACACCATTTAAAAGAAGCATGCTTTCTGGCCCAAGAGCTATCTCTCTGCCAAATTTGGTATAATTCCGTTCAGCAGTTCAAGCTGTAGCCATGTCTTAAGTTTCCTATGGAAATGAACATGGAGAAAACACGTCTAGGGACCCCCCTTTCTTCTCAGCCCCCACTTGACAAATCACCCTGAAACTTTCAGGACAGGAGCTGACCTGAGTGAACAATTAGTTTTGCTAATTTCGTGAAGATTCGTCAAAAGGCGCCAAAGTTATTGGCAAATCAAAAAACGCTTTTCCTATGGAAACAAGGTTCTAACTATAACAACCTAAAGGTGACCGCCAGTAGGTAATATAAATATGAGTAATGTCACTGACCATGTCATGAGTGATGTAATATGTGACGTCATCAGCAGTGCATTGCGGGCGCGCGAGTTATAGTTAGCTGAACTAACTATAACGGGGGAATTTCAATGGTTTTGTACAAGTGAAAAGTCCAGCTAACTATAACACCCCTGAAACCTATGGTTTTTTCAGTGAATTTCTAAGGTTTTTTAAATGCTAATTCCTAACTATAACGTGCCTGAAACCTATGGTTTTTTCTGTGAATTTCAAAGGTTTTTTAAATGCTAATTTCTAACTATGCCTACAGAGATAGGACATGTTAAGAAAGAAGAAAAAATGCACAGAAACAAAAAAAAGAAGTGCAGAAAGAAGCAACAGAAGTCCTCAAAGACGAAGAAAAGTGCAGGAAGAAGGATAACGTGCAGAAAGAACAAAAAGAAGAGCAGAAAGAAGCCTTGTTGCAAAATCATCCTGTACCCTCAACTTTTTCAGACGGATACTGGTGGTAACTGAGTCTGACTAACCAGTCCTAGAGCCAGTGCTATGTTAAAAGACACTTAGAATACAGTGAAAACACCTACATACACTAGGGAACATTATGCGTTGGGGTCCCCCTGTGATTAGCATGACCTCCTCTGTAAGCCCCTAGTATATAATAGGGCAGGGGGATTAAAACTACCTCTTAAAACAGGCCACAGGGCGTTTTTGCACACGTTAACTCAGGCCCCGTCCCCTCCCTTCACCACTGTGTAAACACACCCTGTGTCCATTTTTAGTTGGGAGCTTAAGTTCATTTGAATCCTGAGGGTCCCTAGGGCCCAACTAGCCCACAAGGTACCTCCAGTAAGTGCCACAGAGCTGCGTTGCAGAGAGGTGTAAAAAGTGGCACGGCCTGGACCACCTCTCTGCAATGCAGCTCAGTGGCGCTTACTGGAAGCACTTGGTGGGCTAGTTGGCCCCCAGGGGCCCTCAGTATTGAAGGGAAATTATATCCCCAATTTAAAACGTGCCATAGTGCGTGTTTGCACACGTCACCTCAGGCCCCGTCCCCTCCCTTCACCACTGTGTAAACGCGCCCTGTGGCTGTTCTAAGTTGAGAGATTAAGTCCCCTTGAATCCTAAGGGTCCCTAGGGTCAAACTAGACCACTAGTTACCTCCAGTAAGCGCCACAGAGCTGCGTTGCAGAGAGGTGTAAAAAGGGGCTTGGCCTCAAAACACCTGTCTGCAGCGCAGCTCCCTGGCGCATACTGGAGATGCCTGTTGGGCTAGTTGGCCCTCAGGGACCCTCAGTATTGAAGAGGAATTAATTCCCCAACTTACAATTCGCCAGGGGGCGCGTTTGCAGAGTGGTGCAAGGAGGGGGCGTGGCCTCCGGCACAATGCCAGTCTTTAATTTATTTTAATTTTTTAAGAAGGGGGCTGTGTGGTTCCCCTTCTTATTCTAATTTATTGGCCCTGATGACCCCATCCCCCAGGGCCTGTCTCCTAATTATATTTTTTTGACCCCAATCCTCAGAGCCGGCCACTGTTTTTTATTATTTTAAAAAAATATATATTTATAGACACACCTAGGACATGCTGGACATACCGTACGTACCTATCACCATGACGATTTGCGTGATATTCATTAAAAGGCGACTATGCATACAATGAATCCACGTGGAATGTATTTACACCACTAGTGAAGCTCTGACATGTCTGATGCCCTACCGTGCCTAATCCCGGTAGACACCCTTGTCGTTTATTTATACAAACATGGGTAGCTATTGACGGGCACATTAAATACACATGCACACCAAGCCATTCAAAGGGGATTCGACAAAAATTCGACCAAAACTATGCAAGAAACCCCCCTCACGGTTAATAAAACACACATCCATTGCCGGATGTGTAATACTTTTTATTTTACTCTCTGGAAAGGGGATGAACATCACTTGAGAGTCACAGTGCACTCCTGGCAGAGCCCAATGCTGTGTTACACCCACCATTGCCTGCTGAGTGCCACACACCTCTGTGTTGTATTCCACTAGCTAGTGCATATGCTATGACACTCTCTAGCCCATGTGCACTGTAACACCACCCCGTGAATATGTCATGCCAGACTTGTCTTCGCATGGGTTATATTGCCCCATCTAACGTGCCTTCCTCGATGCCTAAGTTATAACGCACAGTGCTATGCCATACATGTTACAATCTGGGATCCATATCTTTGTCACAGTGCATATGCAACGTTACACTCCCCAGCACATATTTTATATTACAACTTTAGAGACTAGTTAGGTTACACAACACTGCCCTGTGCATATTACACTCCAAGGCGCATAACGCATAGCACGCGCTAGTGCCTGTGCTATCTCGCGCTCTCCAATGAATCTGTAATTGCGCACAATGTATTGCATATTATATTTCACGCCCGGTTCATCTTATATCACACTTTTTGGTGCATAGTTTATACCATACACTATATCTAGTTTTCATTTTCAATCGTGCTCTCAGGACTATGTTCTATATAACACTGTGTTCACCTACCCTTTTCACGGGCATTACATTTTGCGATAGGGGGTGGAGGGTCAGGGGGTGTTTCTGCCAAGTGAGCCCGGGGTCACAGTCACAAACGTCCTCTTCTTCCTGAATAAAAGTGAGATTATGCTGCATACTTGTTCATATTTTAAGTAGTTCGCACAGACACACGTTTTAAAAACAATAAAGTTCCTAATACCCGCCTTCTCTGAACAGTTAGCTTGCTGCCCCATCCCCCTCCTCCCTATCCTCTGTTGTGTGAATCCATGGACTAGCCTCCTCCCTCCTGCCATGCATGGTCTGATGTGCTGCCACTGCCCTCAATTTAGTATGATGTACCAGTCCACTCCTCCTGCCCTCCATTGCCCAATTCTATGCCCCATCATTGACCTCCTGCTTAAACTCTGTGCTTAGCTTGCTGCCCCTATTCTCCTTCCCCCTGCCCTCCGATGTCTTTGTGCATGCCCCTGCTCCATCCTTTTTGCCCACCATGTTCCATGGACCTGCCACTCCTATGTACTCTGAGTGTTCTGTTGAGCTGCCACTCCCCTCCCACCTGCCTAGCATTGTCAGATGACTGTAACCTGTCCCTGCCACCTCCACCCTGCCTGCCCACATGTCATGCCCCTATCCTCCTTCTCCTGTCCTACATGGTCCATTGTACTGCCACACCCTTCTGCCCTCCCTGGTCTGTTGTGCTGCAACTGCTCCTCCTGCCTGCCCCGTGCGGTCTGTTGTGAGGCCCCTTCCCCTGAACTTTCTTGTCTGTGCACAGGTCCTGACCCTCCATTCTATCCTCCATCGTCCTTTGTGCATGCCCCTGCACCCTCCTTCTTGCCCATCATAGCCATTGTGCTGCCATTAACCCTCCCACTTGCCATGCATGTTCTTCTGTGCTGCCATGGCCACTCCCACCTTCCCTGTGTGGTCAGTTAGCTGCCCCTGACCCCCTCCCACCTTCCCTCCATGGTCTGTGTGTATGCCATCACAGTCTCAGTGTTGCTCTTCATGGTGTGTCTTGCTTCTAGTGCCCATCCTGCCTGACCTCCATGGCTATCTTGCTGCTCCTGCCCTGCCCCCTTGCCCCCAGCCCTCTGTTTACATGTGCAGAGCCCTACTCCCTCCCTCCTGGCTTGTCTGTTCCATTGTAATGCCCCTGATCCGTCCCTCCTGCCCTTTATGGTCTGTTACGCTGCAGCTTTCTCTCCTGTCTGTCCATTATGGTCAGCTAGCTACCATTGCCTCTTGCCCCTCTGTTCTCTGTTGTCCATGTGCATGGTCCTGTCCCCTCCCTCTTGCTTTCTATGAATTGTTGTGCTGCACTCCCGTCCCGCATGCCCTGTGTGGTGTATTGTGCTGCTGCAAACCCTGATGCCTGCCCTGCAGGGTCAGTTTGGTGCACCTCTCCATGTCCCTCCTGTCCTCTGTTATCCAAGTCCATGTCCCTACCCCATTTCCTTCCATGATCCAATGTACCATACTTGCGAACATTTTGAACTTGGTAAGAGGGAGATTTTGAAAAAAAACTGGGGTATTGATTTTCCCCTTTGAGTTACATTGAAAAAGAGGAGATTGTAGACAGGAGACAGATCAAATAAAGCCCATTTGAGCTTAAAAACATTGGACGTTTCCTGGCTGAATCGGGTCTGTTGGCATGTATGGTTGTACTACCACTGCCTCTTCCTTCTGCCCACAATGGTCTATTACATTGCCACAGCCTCTCTTGCAAGTCCTGTATTGTTGGTTTGTTGCCCCTGCCCCCCTTTCCACTGCCCTCCATAGTCTGTTGTGCTGCCACTGCCCTTCCTGCCTGCTCAGTGTAGTTAAATTGTTGCCTTTGCACCCTTCTACCTGCCTTCAATTTTCAGAGTCCGTGCCCCTGGCCTCTGCCTCTCAACAGTATCCTAATGAACAACTAGATTGCTAACATTCTATATTTATTACAAAAGTGTGGAACGCCTGACGTCATCTTGATGTAATCAAAACTGTAATACCTAGAGCATTTCTTTTAGAAATTACATATATGAGAGGGTCTTATTGGCATCAAAATTATGGTTAGTGCTCTAAAAGACTAAAATAAGGACATATTTTCTGAGTTTTCAAATAGCGACAAAGCACTTTTAAATTCTTTGTTATCTTTATGTTTTTTTATCCAGTTGACCACTTGATTAAATGTTGCACTTAGGGGAGAGGATGTGGTGTTACTTCCAGAACTGCAGACTTTGCAACTGGGGAACCAGGTTGGAGTTTCTGCTTCAGCTCGACATTCTGTGATTCTGGTCAAATCACTTAGTCTCCCCATGTCTACAACCAAAATGAATTTGTTCTTGTGTGATGTAACCAATGCTCATGTAAAGCACTCCAATACCTGACAAGTCTGCGCTATATAACACTGCAAAAACACAAAATATTAAGTGTTTTGCACACTTCTGTCATTGGGCTATATTTGGGCTACATCTGGGTGATTTGGGGCTACTTTTGGGCTACATTTGGGCTCTTTTGTCTCCGGTGGCCATCTTGGGAGATTTATTTGTTATGAAGTTTCCTAATTTCCTCTTGTACTGTAGTCTCCTCAGTAGGAAATACTTTCAGTTATTTACTTTGATTCCATCATGAAGGTATTCAGATATGTCACACATTTGCCATAAATTCTGAATGTTAGCACTTTAGTTGCTCATTAGATCACTGTAGTAAAACTATTGTTCACCATGGAAGTCTGCTCCTGGTATTAAAAGTGCATGTTTCAGTCTGCATGTCAGAATGTTTTAATGAAATAGAAGAGGATTTGAGAAGTCACTCAAAATGTGCCCTCATTTTCTTTCTTCAGCATTAATCATAATTTCTGTGGCAAAATGAACCCCCTCATTGTGTTCCTTTTTAAATTAAATGTTTTAAGTGTTACCAGTTTATTCCAATCAAGATGGCTTCAGGTGTGCCATACTTTTGTCATAATGAAGACAATAAGCGCTTTAGTTGTTTTTAAGAACACTCTGGGACATTCTGTCATTGGGCTATACTTGGGCTACATCTGGGTGATATTTGGGCTGCATTTGGGCTCTTTTGTCTCTGGTGGCCATCTTGGGAGACTTATTTGTTATGAAGTTTCCTAATTTCCTCATTTACTGCAGTCTCCTCAGTAGGAAATACTTTCAGTTTTTTACTTTGATTCCATCAAGAAGGCATTCAGATGTGTCACACATTTGCCATAAATTCAGAATGTTAGCACTCTTTTTGCTCACTAGATCACTGTAGTAAAGCTACTGCTCACCAGGGAAAACTGCTGCTGGTATTGAAAGTGCATGTTTCAGTCTGCATGTCAGAATTTTTTAATGAAATAGAAGAGGATTTGAGAAGTCACTCAAAATGTGCCCTAATTTTTCTTTCTGCAGCACTAATCATACTTTTTATAGAAAAATGAACCCCCTCATTTTGTTCCTTTTTAAATTAAATGTTTTAAGAGTTACCACTTTAATCCAAGCAAGATGTCTTCAGGTGTGCCATATGTTTATCCTAAGTAGGACTGTTAGCGCTCTAGTTGTTCTTTGGAACACTCTGGGAAGCTGCAGTAGAACACAAAGGAATCAACTGACAGTCTCTGCCCTTGTTGGATGTACATGTTTTACTGAGAATGTCAGACTTCATTCTCAGATGACTGAGAAAGATAATGTGAAATTACAGAAAATAAGCTCTCAGTTTAGCTTATAGATCACCTTCCAAAACTCTGTGGGAAAAGCATGAGAAAATATTTTTCTCTCAATCATGATATCCCAGCAGAAGGCTTTTTCACATGGTGAAATCACCTTAGAACATACCACAATTCCTAAAATGAGTATGGTACCATCAACAAATGATTTATAATGTAACTAAAGTCTTAAAACCTTCTATTAACTGCAATGCTTTTTAATGAGGTGCTATCATGTATATTGGTCCCAAGATAGCTGCCAACACTTCTTGGATGAAGTGCTGACAGCCAATCAGATCTAAGGATGAGATGTGTGGTTAGGCTCCGCCCACATATATATATGATTTTACTTTTGATTTTCTCAGGAACTACTGAACAGATTGACACCAGACCTGCAAAAGGCACTTCCCTGACCTGAGGACTACCTCTCTGCCAAATTTCAAGTAATTCTGTTCAGCCGTTCGGGCTGTACCTTGGACTAAAGGTCCCTATGGAAAATTGCATGGGGAAAACGCTTTTTGGGACCCCCCTTTTTTCTCAGCCCCCGCTTGACGAATCCCCCCGAGACTTTCATGGTAGGAGCGGAGCGGAGCGCCCCACCTATTTTGAAAATTTCGCGAGGATTCGTCAACCGGCACCAAAGTTATTCCAAATAGAATGTTGCGGATTTCCTATGGAAACACGGTCCTAACTATAACTATCTACTGGCGACCGCCAGTAGATATTATATATATATATATATATACACACAAAACCAGAGTGTCCCCACTAAGGAAATCACACATGAAGGGGTTGACAGCACTACCACCCCTGGTCGTGGCAGTAAGCAAAGTTCTCAGCTTCCAACTTGCACCAGACGCGTTTCAAGCCGTAGCCCTTCTTCGGTGGCATGCAAGAAAGGGAACAGAGGCATCAGAGCATTTTTGGAGCGTTTTATTAAATTACTCAGTCCCGCCCCAATGGGCGTATGCAGGCTTGGCATTATGGGTGTTGTAGTCCGTATGCCTGCTCCTGACGTTCCATCTACCCAAGTGGGTCTTGATGCCTCAGCAGTACTAAACCCAGTGGTCATATACTTTTAAAATTTAAATCCAAATGGATGAAAGTTGCAGAACAGTGCTGGCCGCTCACTTTGTAACATCCAAAGGCGAGGCCCCCTCCACTCCGAAAGTGCTCGCGGTTGCAAACACACAGATCCGCTGAATAAGCGGCGGGACTTCCTTGCGGCTGGACAAGCCGCTATACAAACAAAACCAAAGTGTCCCCACTAAGGAAATCACACATGAAGGGGTTGACAGCACTACCACCCCTGGTCGTGGCAGTAAGCAAAGTTCTCAGCTTCCAACTTGCACCAGACGCGTTTCAAGCCGTAGCCCTTCTTCGGTGGCATGCAAGAAAGGGAACAGAGGCATCAGAGCATTTTTGGAGCGTTTTATTAAATTACTCAGTCCCGCCCCAATGGGCGTATGCAGGCTTGGCATTATGGGTGTTGTAGTCCGTATGCCTGCTCCTGACGTTCCATCTACCCAAGTGGGTCTCGATGCCTCAGCAGTACTAAACCCAGTGGTCATATACTTTTAAAATTTAAATCCAAATGGATGAAAGTTGCAGAACAGTGCTGGCCGCTCACTTTGTAACATCCAAAGGCGAGGCCCCCTCCACTCCGAAAGTGCTCGCGGTTGCAAACACACAGATCCGCTGAATAAGCGGCGGGACTTCCTTGCGGCTGGACAAGCCGCTATACAAACAAAACCAAAGTGTCCCCACTAAGGAAATCACACATGAAGGGGTTGACAGCACTACCACCCCTGGTCGTGGCAGTAAGCAAAGTTCTCAGCTTCCAACTTGCACCAGACGCGTTTCAAGCCGTAGCCCTTCTTCGGTGGCATGCAAGAAAGGGAACAGAGGCATCAGAGCATTTTTGGAGCGTTTTATTAAATTACTCAGTCCCGCCCCAATGGGCGTATGCAGGCTTGGCATTATGGGTGTTGTAGTCCGTATGCCTGCTCCTGACGTTCCATCTACCCAAGTGGGTCTCGATGCCTCAGCAGTACTAAACCCAGTGGTCATATACTTTTAAAATTTAAATCCAAATGGATGAAAGTTGCAGAACAGTGCTGGCCGCTCACTTTGTAACATCCAAAGGCGAGGCCCCCTCCACTTATGGCTTGAAACGCGTTTGGTAATTGCATTTGAATGTTTGAAGGCGGAATACTGGCTGCCGCTGCCGCAGGTGCGTGTGCGGATTCCCCACCAGGAGTGACGTCTCTATTGGGGACACCCTTGGTTTTGCTTGTTTAACGGCTGGTCCAGCCGCAGAGATGTCCCGCCGCTCCATACAGCGGATTCTTTGTGCTCGCAACTTTGAGTACTTACAGAAGTGGAGGGGGCCTGACCTGCGGAGTATATTGGCAAGCAGGCAGTGTTTTTCCTTGCACTCTCGCCCACTGGGGAAAGATTTTAATTGACTGAGGCAGTAAGATCCACTTGGGCAGATGGAACTACGGTCAGCACAGGTATCTGGACTACTACAACCACAATGCCTTGCCTGGTGACGCCCACAGAGGCGGGACTGTGATAATTGAATAAAGGTGTTCCTACAACTCATGCTGCCTCTGTCATGTGATGCAAACCAGTGATCAAGGGCTTATGGCTTGAAACGCGTTTGGTAATTGCATTTGAAAGTTTGAAGGCGGAATACTGACTGCCGCTGCCGCAGGTGCGTGTGCGGATTCCCCACCAGGAGTGACGTCTCTATTGGGGACACCCTTGGTTTTGCATATATATATATATATATATATATATATATATATATATATATTATCTACTGGCGGTCGTCAGTAGATAGTTATAGTTAGGACCTATTTTCCATAGGAAATCCGCAACATTCTATTCCCAATAAGTCTGGCGCCGGTTGATGAATCCTCGCGAAATTTTCCAAACTTTTGGCCAGCTCCGCTCCGCTCCTACCCTGAAAGTTTCGTGGTGATTCATCAAGCAGGGGGCAAGAAAAAAGGGGGGTCCCAAAACTCGTTTTCCCCATGCAATTTCCCATAGGATCTGTTGTTGCAGCTACAGCCCGAACCGCTGAACGGAATGACACCAAATTTGGCAAAGAGATAGTCCTTAGTTCAGACTCATGCCTTTTGCAAAAATGGTGTGAATCCGTTCAGTAGTTCCTCAGAAAATTAGAGTTAAAAGTACATAAATATCTATGGCCGGGGAGGATCCGCGGACCCTACCCGCACCGTAAGCGCACCCTCCGCGAACCAAGCGCGCACCCTCCCGATCGCACGCTGAATGCTAATTGGCTGTCAAGTGTTTGTCTACATTCGAAACCAGGAACTGTTGGCGGCCATTTTCTGCCTCGGTAGAAACGAGGCTGAAGAAGCAAGGGGAATAAGTGTGTAAAACATATAAAGGGGGCAGAATGGAAATACTCTGACCCTCTAGAGGTGCTTAGGAGGTCCCAGAAGGACCCCCCGTGGCTCCCTTTTTTAAAATAAAAAAACGGCAAAATGCGCGAACGGTGCGCGCATCCTATCGTGTTAGATGCACGGATTCTCTCACGGTGGGTTCACGGATCCAAGGAAAAAAAAATGAAATTGTTGGGAGATAAAGATTAAGGTTAAGTGTTTTGTTCTTGAGTGGCTCTAAAAAGAGCCGTTGTGTTCATTCACAGTTTTTGGTACTTATAAGTAAGTACCTATACAGAGTCTAAAGTTGTTGAGGAAGACTCTGTTTCCTTCATCAGTAAAGTGTACTCCATCTCTCCTATACATCTCTTGCATATGAAAGCACAGATTGTTATTGTAAATGGACCCCATTCTGTAGTCTCGGAGAAAAGCAGAAACAGATTTATTCACATGTTTCCTAGCTTTCTCAATCTGTGGACAAAAATGGTCGGAGCAGTTCCATTTCTGCCTTTGGCATATGTTAGAATACACAAAGGCAGTTTTAGGGAAAAGTGAAATCAGTTCTGCAAAGGTGTCCTTCACAAGCATTTCCAGACCTACCCCAGTCAAAGTGCCTAGGTCATTGCCACCACAGTGCACTATTATGAGGTCAGGGTGTTGGATTTGCATGAAGGATTTCACCAATGGCATCAATTGGTGCCACTTTAACCCTCTCTGTCCAATCCATTTAATGTCTACATTTGGCAAATCAAGGTCTTTGTGAATGCCTTTGTTTTCTGCATACCTTTGGCTCCAGAAAATGTAGCTGTGTCCCACAATCCACACTGTAAGCATCTTGTAAGGAGGTCTGTATGCACTCAGATGGTCTCTGTAAATGAAATGGCAGTTTGGAAAGTAAGATGTTTCTAAAATGGTGGCTAAGATGCAATTTTGAAAAAAGACAAGAAATCATTGGTTGTTTGACAACCTTCTACACTGAAAGGTAGGGTATATATTTCTGTTTTTTAAACGCATAATTCTTATTGGTTAACAAAATCTGATTGTAAGGAACATTATATATGATAAGCTGATATGTTGAAAAGTCAAGCACACTTGCTGTCTTGATTAGCAACATTGTGTGTGCTGAACTTGTGACCTGTGTGCTCAGTACAGTGTTCCATGACCTGTTACTATGGTAACGGGCAGAAGGCAGATTGGGGGAAGGGTTGAAGTTTATGTCATTTGGAAAGGGTTGAAATGTTTAACCAATAGAAATGTGTGTTTGCTTTTGAATTTATGTGGGAAGGAATGTGATTTGATGTTTACACGTATATGTGTGGATAATGAGAGGGAAACTTTGCCATTCTTTGGTTCTGCTGACAGGTGCACAGTGCAGAGATTCTGTATAAGAAAATCTGGTGTGTGACTGATATCTGGTGTGTGACTGATATACTTCTTAATCTACAAAACAACTTGAAAGGTGAGTTATTTAATTGTGAGGGGATGTATGTAGCCTATTTTGATTTTAATCAGACTAATGTATTTCTTCTGCTAAAGTGTAGGGAGTACTTTTTTTTTTCCACTATCTTATTGACAGTGTGTGTGCATGTAGAAACCATTCTGTGATAAGCATTTGTGTTTTTTCATATGTTTCTAGACAGATAACTGTGCAGTTTTTATATTTTGGTAGAATTAGAAACCAGTCATTGTTTATGAATTTGTGAAATGAGTTATGTTTCTGCACTAAAATGTAGTACTCCTTGTAGATGAAGAAATGTGTTTTGGTATAGTGCAAGGGATAGTGTTGTTTGTCTAGAATCACACAGTGAGTCTGTGTGCATTTGGGAACCACTGTGAGAGAAGCATTTGGTAACATCGTGTATTTGCTGACAAATAACTCTTTTTAAACCTGTCATGTTGTCAAGTTTTAGTAGCATTAGAAGCCAGTCTTTGCTTATGCGTTGGTTCAATGAGTCAGGCTTTGACACAAAAGTGCACTCTTGAAATATGTACATTGTGTGCAGTTCCCTTACCACTTCCACAGTAGTGAATGAGTTTTGGTAAGCTGCTAGGGATAGTGTTGTTTGTCTAGAATCACACTGTGAGTCTGTGTGCATTTGGGAACCACTGTGAGAGAAGTGTTTGGTAACATCGTGTATTTGCTGACAGATAACTGTTTTAAAACATGTCATGTTGTCAAGTTTTAGTAGCATTAGAAGACAGTTATGGCTTATGCTTTGATTAAATGAGTCAGGCATTGAAACTAAAGTGCAGTCGTGAAATATGTAGATTTTGTGCAGTTCCCTTACCACTTCCACTGTAGTGAATGAGTTTTGGTAAACTCCTAGGGATAGTGGTGCTTGTCTAGAATCACACTGTGAGTGAGTGTACATTTGGGAATCACTGTGAGAGAAGCATTTGGTAACATCGTGTATTTGGTGGCATATAACTGTTTTAAAACCTGTCATGTTGTCAAGTTTTAGTAGCATTAGAAGCCAGTCTTTGCTTATGCTTTGATTAAATGAGTCAGTCTTTGACACAAAAGTGCAGTCCTGAAATATGTAGATTGTGTGCAGTTCCCTTACCACTTCCACAGTAGTGAATGAGTTTTGGTAAACTTCTAGGGATAGTGGTTGTTGTCTAGAATCACACAGTGAGTCTGTGTGCATTTGGGAACCACTGTGAGAGAAGCATTTGGTAACATCGTGTATTTGCTGACAGATAACTCTTTTTAAACCTGTCATGTTGTCAAGTTTTAGTAGCATTAGAAGCCAGTCTTTGCTTATGCGTTGATTAAATGAGTCAGGCTTTGACACAAAAGTGCACTCTTGAAATATGTACATTGTGTGCAGTTCCCTTACCACTTCCACAGTAGTAAATGAGTTTTGGTAAGCTGCTAGGGATAGTGTTGTTTGTCTAGAATCACACTGTGAGTCTGTGTGCATTTGGGAACCACTGTGAGAGAAGTGTTTGGTAACATCGTGTATTTGCTGACAGATAACTGTTTTAAAACATGTCATGTTGTCAAGTTTTAGTAGCATTAGAAGACAGTTATGGCTTATGCTTTGATTAAATGAGTCAGGCATTGAAACTAAAGTGCAGTCGTGAAATATGTAGATTTTGTGCAGTTCCCTTACCACTACCACTGTAGTGAATGAGTTTTGGTAAACTCCTAGGGATAAAGGTGCTTGTCTAGAATCACACTGTGAGTGAGTGTGCATTTGGGAATCACTGTGAGAGAAGGATTCAGTAACATCGTGTATTTTCTGACAGATAAGTCTTTTAAAACCGGTCATGTTGTCAAGTTTTAGTAGCATTAGAAGCCAGTCTTTGCTTATGCGTTGATTAAATGAGTCAGGCTTTGACACAAAAGTGCAGTCTTGAAATATGTACATTGTGTGCAGTTTCCTTAACACTGCCATAGTAGTGAATGTGTTTTGGTAAACTCCTAGGGATAGTGGTTGTTGTCTAGAATCACACTGTGAGTCTGTGTGCATTTGGGAACCACTGTGAGAGAAGCATTTGGTAACATCGTGTATTTGATGGCAGATAACTGTTTTAAAACCTGTCATGTTGTCAAGTTTTAGTAGCATTAGAAGGCAGTCTTTGCTTATACTTTGATTAAATGAGTCAGGCTTTGACACAAAAGTGCAGTTCTGAAATATGTAGATTGTGTGCAGTTCCCTTACCCCTTCCACAGTAGTAAATGAGTTTTGGTAAACTTCTAGGGATAGTGGTTGTTGCCTAGAATCACACAGTGAGTCTGTGTGCATTTGGGAACCACTGTGAGAGAAGGATTGGGTAACATCGTGTATTTTCTGACAGATAACTCTTTTAAAACCGGTCATGTTGTCAAGTTTTAGTAGCATTAGAAGCTAGTTAGTGCTTATGCATTGATAAAATGAATCAGGGTTTGACACTAAGGTGCAGTACCATGTACTATTCTCTTCACTGTGGCAGAACTGAAAATTTAAAAGTTTTACCCAGGCACTGTCCTAGAAGTAGTCTGATGATTTAGTCAGTTTCTAAGCACTTATGTTGTGATCCATTCATTACCAAATAGACTGCTTCAAATGTCTATGCAGTATGCATGTAGTGTTCTAACATACTATACACTTGAGTATGTGTGAGTATATATGATAAGCTGATATGTTGAAAAGTCAAGCACACTTGCTGTCTTGATTAGCAACATTGTGTGTGCTGAACTTGTGACCTGTGTGCTCTCAGTACAGTGTTCCATGACCTGTTACTATGGTAACGGGCAGAAGGCAGATTGGGGGAAGGGTTGAAGTTTATGTCATTTGGAAAGGGTTGAAATGTTTAACCAATAGAAATGTGTGTTTGCTTTTGAATTTATGTGGGAAGGAATGTGATTTGATGTTTACACGTATATGTGTGGATAATGAGAGGGAAACTTTGCCATTCTTTGGTTCTGCTGACAGGTGCACAGTGCAGAGATTCTGTATAAGAAAATCTGGTGTGTGACTGATATCTGGTGTGTGACTGATATACTTCTTAATCTACAAAACAACTTGAAAGGTGAGTTATTTAATTGTGAGGGGATGTATGTAGCCTATTTTGATTTTAATCAGACTAATGTATTTCTTCTGCTAAAGTGTAGGGAGTACTTTTTTTTCTCCACTATCTTATTGACAGTGTGTGTGCATGTAGAAACCATTCTGTGATAAGCATTTGTTTTTTTCATATGTTTCTAGACAGATAACTGTGCAATTTTTATATTTTGGTAGAATTAGAAACCAGTCATTGTTTATGAATTTGTGAAATGAGTTATGTTTCTGCACTAAAATGTAGTACTCCTTGTAGATGAAGAAATGTGTTTTGGTATAGTGCAAGGGATAGTGTTGTTTGTCTAGAATCACACAGTGAGTCTGTGTGCATTTGGGAACCACTGTGAGAGAAGCATTTGGTAACATCGTGTATTTGCTGACAGATAACTCTTTTTAAACCTGTCATGTTGTCAAGTTTTAGTAGCATTAGAAGCCAGTCTTTGCTTATGCGTTGGTTCAATGAGTCAGGCTTTGACACAAAAGTGCACTCTTGAAATATGTACATTGTGTGCAGTTCCCTTACCACTTCCACAGTAGTGAATGAGTTTTGGTAAGCTGCTAGGGATAGTGTTGTTTGTCTAGAATCACACTGTGAGTCTGTGTGCATTTGGGAACCACTGTGAGAGAAGTGTTTGGTAACATCGTGTATTTGCTGACAGATAACTGTTTTAAAACATGTCATGTTGTCAAGTTTTAGTAGCATTAGAAGACAGTTATGGCTTATGCTTTGATTAAATGAGTCAGGCATTGAAACTAAAGTGCAGTCGTGAAATATGTAGATTTTGTGCAGTTCCCTTACCACTTCCACTGTAGTGAATGAGTTTTGGTAAACTCCTAGGGATAGTGGTGCTTGTCTAGAATCACACTGTGAGTGAGTGTACATTTGGGAATCACTGTGAGAGAAGCATTTGGTAACATCGTGTATTTGGTGGCATATAACTGTTTTAAAACCTGTCATGTTGTCAAGTTTTAGTAGCATTAGAAGCCAGTCTTTGCTTATGCTTTGATTAAATGAGTCAGTCTTTGACACAAAAGTGCAGTCCTGAAATATGTAGATTGTGTGCAGTTCCCTTACCACTTCCACAGTAGTGAATGAGTTTTGGTAAACTTCTAGGGATAGTGGTTGTTGTCTAGAATCACACAGTGAGTCTGTGTGCATTTGGGAACCACTGTGAGAGAAGCATTTGGTAACATCGTGTATATGATGGCAGATAACTGTTTTAAAACCTGTCATGTTGTCAAGTTTTAGTAGCATTAGAAGGCAGTCTTTGCTTATACTTTGATTAAATGAGTCAGGCTTTGACACAAAAGTGCAGTCCTGAAATATGTAGATTGTGTGCAGTTCCCTTACCACTTCCACAGTAGTAAATGAGTTTTGGTAAACTTCTAGGGATAGTGGTTGTTGCCTAGAATCACACAGTGAGTCTGTGTGCATTTGGGAACCACTGTGAGAGAAGGATTGGGTAACATCGTGTATTTTCTGACAGATAACTCTTTTAAAACCGGTCATGTTGTCAAGTTTTAGTAGCATTAGAAGCTAGTCTGTGCTTATGCATTGATAAAATGAATCAGGGTTTGACACTAAGGTGCAGTACCATGTACTATTCTCTTCACTGTGGCAGAACTGAAATTTAAAAGTTTTACCCAGGCACTGTCCTAGAAGTAGTCTGATGATTTAATCAGTTTCTAAGTACTTATGTTGTGATCCATTCATTACCAAATAGACTGCTTCAAATGTCTATGCAGTATGCATGTAGTGTTCTAACATACTATAAACTTGTCTTTTACAACTTCAATTCCCTAGTCAGTATCCATACACTTCCAGGAAACACCCTGTCACTCCCTTTGCAGTCCTCTAGTGACCCATTCAGCACCATGTACTAATCCATTCACTGTGCCAAAACCCAAACACTTATAAATTCACCAAGACACTCTCTTTCCAGTACTCTAATGATTCAGTCACTGCCTAAGTATTCATGCACTGAGCAAGGCCTAAGCACATGGACTTCTTCAAACACCTATCCACTATGCATGCAGTCTTCTAAGTACCTAGACACTTGTCTTTCACACTTTCAATTCCCTAGTCAGTATCCATACAGTCCAGCAAACATCCTGTCACTCCCTTTGCACTCTTCTAGTGACCCATTCAGTACCAAGTACTAATCCATTCCCTGCGCCAAAAGCCTACCACTTATAAATTCACCCAGGAAGTCTTCTTGCTGTACTCTAATCATTCAGTCAGTACCCAATTACTCATGCAGTGAGCCAGGTCTTATCACATAGACTGCTTCAAATGCCTATTCACTATGCATGTAGTCCTCTAACTACCTACACAGTTGTTTTTCACACCTTCAATTCTCTCGTCAGTATCCATACACTTCCAGGAAACACCCTGTCACTCCCTTTGCAGTCCTCTAGTGACCCATTCAGCACCATGTACTAATCCATTCACTGTGCCAAAACCCAAACACTTATAAATTCACCAAGACACTCTCTTTCCAGTACTCTAATGATTCAGTCACTGCCTAAGTATTCATGCACTGAGCCAGGCCTTAGCACAAGGACTTCTTCAAACTCCGATCCACTATGCATGCAGTCTTCTAACCACCTAGACACTTGTCTTTCACACTTTCAATTCCCTAGTCAGTATCCATACTGTCCAGCAAACATCCTGTCACTCCCTTTGCACTCTTCAAGTGACCCATACAGTACCGAGTACTAATCCATTCCCTGTGCCAAAAGCTTACCACTTATAAATTCACCCAGGCAGTCTTCTTGCTGTTCTCTAATCATTCAGTCAGTACCCAAGTACTCATGCAGTGAGCCAGGCCTTATCACATAGACTGCTTCAAACGCCAATTCACTCTGCATGTCGTCCTGTAACTACCTGCACAGTTGTTTTTCACACCTTCAATTCCCTAGTCAGTATCCATACACTTCCAGGAAACACCCTGTCACTCCCTTTGCAGTCCTCTAGTGACCCATTCAGCACCATGTACTAAACCATTCACTGTGCCAAAACCCAAACACTTATAAATTCACCCAGGTACTCTCCTTGCTGTACTCTAATCATTCAGTCAGTGCCTAAGTATACATGCACTGAGCCAGGCCTTAGCACATGGACTGCTTCAAACCCCTATCCACTATGCATGCACTCTTCTAACCACCTAGACACTTGTCTTTCACACTTTCAATTCCCTAGTCAGTATCCATACAGTCCAGCAAACATCCTGTCACTCCCTTTGCACTCTTCTAGTGACCCATACAGTACCAAGTACTAATCCATTCCCTGTGCCAAAAGCTTACCACTTATAAATTCACCCAGGCAGTCTTCTTGCTGTGCTCTAATCATTCAGTCAGTACCCAGGTACTCATGCAGTGAGCCAGGCCTTATCACATAGACTGCTTCAAACGCCAATTCACTATGCATGTAGTCCTGTAACTACCTACACAGTTGTTTTTCACACCTTCAATTCCCTAGTCAGTATCCATACACTTCCAGGAATCACCCTGTCACTCCCTTTGCAGTCCTCTAGTGACCCATTCAGCACCATGTACTAAACCATTCACTGTGCCAAAACCCAAACACTTATAAATTCACCCAGGTACTCTCCTTGCTGTACTCTAATCATTCAGTCAGTACCCAAGTACTCATGCAGTGAGCCAGGCCTTATCACATAGACTGCTTCAAACGCCTATCCAGTATGCATTCAGTCCTCTAATCACCTTCACAGTTGTTTTTCACACCTTCAATTCCCCAGTTAGTATTCATACACTTCTAGCAAACACCCTATTACTCACACAGTGTGTCTCCTTATAGTACTGTAATCATTCAGTCAGTTAGCATGTAGTCTTTTAGTGAGGTAGGCTTTAGGGCATGAACTGCTTCAAAGTAGTATGCACTATGCATGTAGTGTTTTAACCATCGTCACACTTGTGGTTCAGGGCTATAGTTTCTTAGTCAGTTTTTATATAAAATGTGTTTGTACAGTAATGGAATAGTGTAATTTTGAAAGTTATTAATATACATTTATTTGTGATTCTTTTTTACAGATACTGTTTTTCAACGTTAAAATAGAGAAATCATGCCAGAAAAAAAAGAAAAAGAAGAGAACAGAGACAGGAGGATTATTTGATGAAACATCAACCACAAGTATTGAATGACCAAGATAATGTGGCTAAAAGGAAAAAATCTTCTGGTAAGATCACAAAGCAATTTATTAAAAATGCTTGTAGGAGCAAACAGAATGTAGATAATGCTGGAACTTCTGAGAATTTTTCAAGTAAGAAAAAATTTCAAAATAAGAGGAAAAGTCAAAAAGCAAATGTTCAGTCAAAGGAGATAAAGTATGGTAAAAGAAGGCAAAATCAGCATAAGGAATTACGCAAAAAAATATTTTACAAGAGAGTAGTGCATAATTTGCTGAAAGATTTGAAGAAATATAAAAAGAGAGCTTTATTTTATAAAAAGAAGAAGCATATTGAAAGCATTGTGGAAAAGGCTTTTGAAGTGAAAAGGAAACTGTTTATTTTAGTGTTAAACAGAATTCGATCACTAGATAAACCAATATATGTAATGAAGGCCAAAAGTAGGAGGAAAAGATTTATTAATAAAAAACATTTTTGTGATTTATTTTGGGAGAATGGAAACACAGTTCTAGTTCAGAGCCTTTTTTTAATGAAGAGAGTTATTCACTGAGCGAAAAATGATTGTATGCAGTTGACACCAGTGGTAGAGGTTATGAGGTTAGTGACGGTTGTCCAATGGAGAAAGAGAAAATGGTTGAAGGAAATGCAGAAGAAGTGATAGCTGATGAAGTTTTAGGGAGATGTACTAAAAACCCTGTGTACACTTGGGAATGCAGTAGTGTTTGCAGTGTACGACAGGAATCTATTGAAAAATGTTGTACTTATTTACGAGCCTATACTAAAAAAAGTGTAAAACAAAAGATTAAGCTGTTGCAAGGACTAGACCCTTGCAGAGTGAGAAAACATACTGGTTTGCAAGGTCATTCTCTGGCTTGTCTTTCTAGTAAAGTTTGTCAAAGTGTTCTTCACCATTTCAGAATGTTGGCAGTACATCATACTCAAATGTGGAAGTTAGTGAGAAGGCTGTATTATGCAAAAAGTCCAGCACTAAAGTTAAGTGAGTTGAACAGTGCTCTTTTGCGTGGGTCAGTATCAGATGTGAAGCAGGTCTGTGAGGATATTGAGTTTTGTTACTTTGGGCCTCAGCAAGAGAGTGAAGACACATTAGTAGAACAAAATGTTGAAGACAATGTAGAATCCGTAATTACAGAAAAATTTGAGGTTGAAATCACAAAGTTTAAGGTAATTTCAGGTGAAAGACCAGATGTTTCTTGTATTTGTTGTCGGCGAAGTCACTATAAAAATCAGACTAGGGGTGTCAATCTGTATTTAAAATGTGAAATAGAAGATAATGATAAGTGGATGGAATTTGCAACTTATTTGTTGGTAGAGGATTGTTTTGATTTGGGATGTGAGCAGCGTATTTGCAAATATTGTTATAACAAATTAGATGAGAATAAAATGCCTGCTAGAGCTGTTCATAATAATCTAGAGTTGGTTGCTATTCCTCCAGAGCTGATAGATTTAAATACGTATGAGTCTATTCTCATACAATGTGTTCACCCGTTTCAGGCTATTGTTCGTATGGAGCCCAAAATAGGTAAATTACCTCCATCAGAGTTGCAAAGAGGATTGAAAGGAAGAGTTGTGTATTTACCATTAGATTTAAGGAAAAATATTGAAACTATTGGTGTAGACCATGCAGAAAATGAGCCACTACTCATTCTAGTTAATGGTGTTCCTACTAAGAATAAGAAAATCTGGCAAGAGTTAGTGGATGTTAGAAAAGTGCAAAAGGCATCATTGTATCTGTTAAAAAATAATGAGTACTATAGAAATGTGTTTGTAGGAGAAGAAGAAATAGATTTAGCAGAAGATACTGAAACATTAAGTGGACAAATAGAAAAAGTGGACATGTCCAGATGTGAAGAGATCTATGAACATTACAGTGTACATCCACTTCATTCCAAAGAGGTGATGGGGAATACAATTGAGTTGTTTCAAATGATAAAAGCAACAGGAAGTCCCATGAGTGTATGGGAAGAGAGCTTGGAAGCTCGTTGTTTCCCGCAGTTGTTTCCAACAGGAAAAGGTGGACAATATGATGAACGTCCTGTGCAGATACCTGCATCTAAATATCGGACAACAAGATTATATGCAGAAGATCCAAGATTTCATCAATGTATCCCTTATATGTTTCATCTTCTGTTTGAAAGTAACTTGTCTGGACTTTCATATGCTGTAAATCACATTGTAAAAACTGGAATGCATCTTCAAAATGTAACTGCAAAGGATTTTATGGATAAAGTGCATCAGAGAGATGATCATTTAGAATCTCAGTTGATTAATCTGATGGCATGTCAGCATGGGACTAATGAATATTGGTATCGTCGACATGGAGAACTGAAATGTATGCTACGGAACTTGGGAACTCCTACATGGTTCGTTACACTAAGCTGTGCTGAAAATGCTTGGGATGATTTACTTGAATTTCTTCGAGAGGCAAATTCCAATATAAAAAATATTGAATACAAGACACCAGGAGAATTGTGCTCTTTGGATCCTGTCAATGTATGCAGATATTTCAATCATAGATTTGAAGCTATGATGTCTTTCATCTGCAATAAAAAGAATCCTCCTCTTGGAGAAGTTGTGGATTTCTTTTGGAGAAAGGAGTATCAAGCAAGAGGTGCTCCTCACATACATATGTTGTTATGGGTCAAGGACGCCCCCAAATTTGGAACAGATTCAGATGAAACTGTTTTGTCTTTCATTGAAGATTATGCTACATGTGCTCTTCCCAATAGCAGAGAAGACAAAAACTTAAAACAACAAGTCTTACGATTTCAAAGCCACAGGTGTGGAAAATACTGTCGATGAAAGTACAAGTCAAAGGATAAGTTCTATACCAAATGTCGTTTTGGATTTCCACGTCCTTTATTATCCAAAGGGAGAGTGAACAGTTTTATGTCAGCTGTATGACATACCATCACAAGAAAGTCTCTGAAAAACACCTACAACTTAAGAAGAAGCGAAGAATCAAAATACATAAATGACTACAATCCAGTTATTTTATCCATGTGGAACGCTAACATGGATATTCAGTATGTTGCGGACAATTCCATTGCTGTTGCTCAATATGTAACGTCTTACATTACTAAATCAGAAAAGACTGAATTGAAAGAAATGTGGGAAGAGATTTCTCACGAGAAGACTCTAAGTAAGAAATTATACAGTTTCAGTTTGAAGATGTTATCGCATCGTGAAATTGGAGCATATGAATGTTCAGATCGGTTATCATCTGTAAGTCTATATTCCAAAAGTAGAAGAATCATTGGGGTGATTTTAGGTCTTGCAGGAATGCGAAATCGGGTACTGAGATCTGTTCAAAAGAGCAGATTGACCATGGATTACTTCATGAAAAGAGAGGGTGCTCATGTACATCATTTCAACCTATCCGAATGTATGTGAGTGGTCAAGCTGGAACATGAAAAAGTTTCTTAATTAAAGTAATTACAAGTTATCTGCAAAAAACAACTGATTCGCATTTGTCTTATGTTGTCACTGCTCCAACTGGGTTGGCAGCACATAACATTAAAGGAATTACTTTACATCGTTTACTAATGCTACCAGTAGAGCATGAGAACAAATTGGAATACCACAAGCTATCTGGAGAAGCTTGTTGTGAAGTTTCAAGAGTCCTGAAGAAAATGAAACTTTTCATTATTGATGAGGTGAGCATGGTATCATACTTGATGCTTGCCTTTGTGCATTTAAGAATGCAGCAAATTCTTAAAACAGAGTATGACGTGTTATTTGGAGGAAAACACGTCATAGTTTTTGGAGATCTACTGCAACTGACTCCGGTAAAAGGACAACCGGTATTTAAAACACTTGCCCATTAAGATACCAGAAAGTCTCTTGGCAGTGTTGGTAATGTGAACATTTGGAGTAATTTTGAATACAAAGAACTGACAACAAATATGCGACAGGCAAATGATGCTGAATATGGAAGTATTCTTCAAGATATAAGAATTGGAATTCTTTCAAAACAAGGGAAAGAAGCTTTGGAGAGTCGATTACTTTGGAATGTCTTTCCAAATGAAAATGCAGTTCCTGCAAAAGTGTACGTGGAAATTGCTAAAAATAAGTCAGTGATATGCTTAATGCCAACACTGCGTGTTTGTTCAATATTCAACGAAAAATTATTAAAACTGGAAAATGAAGAAATTGTAAAAATGGAAGCCATCGATAAAATACTGCATGAAGGAATCACTATTTTTTTGACGGGTAAGTTGAGATCAAAACTGGATTGTTTAGAAAAAAAACATATCTAAAACTGCTGGTTTAGAAAAGACACTATGGTGCCGATCACGATCCGGCAAAAACCGGGTACGAACCGTCGGACGGAGCATATTCTCCGTCCGACGCGTACCCGGTCGTCAAAATTTACAAACAAGGAATTACGATTCGCACGGAACACCATTTCCGTACGATTCGTAAAAAAGCCCGACCGAACAAAATAAACCTACCAATGCGATCCGGGAAAGCGCCGACCTGACGTCGGGACGCTCGCAGCCTGCCATTCACGAACCAGGAATCACGATTCGCACCGACGTCATCCCGCACGGTGAATATTTTCCGGCTGCCAAAAACTGCCGGGAAATCAGGACGACGCGAACAAGGACCACCAGTACGCGACGGACAGACAGGACGACGCGAACAAGGAGGACCAGTACGCGACAGGACGACGCGATCAAGGAGTACCAGTACGCGACGGACACACAGGACGACGCGATCAAGGAGGACCAGTACGCGACGGACACACAGGACAACGCAAACAAGGAGGACCCGTACGCGACGGACAGACATGGACCCGAACCCACGTGTCATCCCGGCCCTCATAGCAGTCCACCTCCTCTACAGGTTACGACGCAGACGCCGCAGAAGGTCAGAATAACTAAGGGAGGGGGGAAAGTGGGGTGGGGTGGGGGTGGCAGGACCAGGGCAGGCCACAAAACCCCCACCAAAGTCACACACCACACATGCCCAGGACATACCTGACACCCATGCCCTGGTCACTACGAGGGGGTGGGGGCGTGTCCAGCTAAGCCAGTGACCGCCACAACGGAAGTCCGTCACCACGCGAACCGGCAACACAACCAGACCGGTACGTCCCGTACCCACGCCTGAAGAGCGTGGGTACGAGACGTACCACGCCCACACCCACGTCACCCCAACAATGGCAGGACGGATCGTACCCACGTGGCAAAGGCCTGGGTACGGCCCGCACAAGCATCACATAGCGTGGGGATGGATATGTACGGACCCTACCCCCACCCGCGTACGTATGGAGCGTACACCCACCCCAACAGTGTAAGTATGACTCGTACCCTCACCCGCGGACGTACGGACCGTACCCCCACCCCACCAGTGTAAGTACGACTCGTACCCTCACCCCCGTATGCATGGAGCCTACCCCCACCCCACCAGTGTAAGTACGACTCGTACCCTCACCCCGTATGCATGGAGCGTACCCCCACCCCACCAGTGTAAGTACGACTCGTACCCTCACCCCGTATGCACAGAGCGTACCCCCACCCCAACAGTGTAAGTACGACTCGTACCCTCACCTGCGGACGTACGGACCGTACCCCCACCCCCACCAGTGTAAGTACGACACGTACCCCCACCACCGTAGGCATGGAGCCCACCCCCACCCCACCAGTGTAAGTACGACTCGTACCCTCACCCCGTATGCATGGAGCGTACCCCCACCCCACCAGTGTAAGTATGACTCGTACCCTCACCCCGTATGCACGGAGCGTACCCCCACCCCAACAGTGTAAGTACAACTCGTACCCTCACCCGCCGACGTACGGACCGTACCCCCACCCCCACCAGTATAAGTACGACACGTACCCCCACCCCCGTAGGCATGGAGCCCACCCCCACCCCACCAGTGTAAGTACGACTCGTACCCTCACCCCGTATGCATGGAGCGTACCCCCACCCCACCAGTGTAAGTACGACACGTACCCTCACCCCGTATGCACGGAGCGTACCCCCGCCCCAAGAGTGTAAGTACGACTCGTACCTTCACCTGCGGACGTACGGACCGTACCCCCACCCCCACCAGTGTAAGTACGACACGTACCCCCACCCCCGTAGGCATGGAGCCCACCCCCACCCCACCAGTGTAAGTACGACTCGTACCCTCACCCCGTATGCATGGAGCGTACCCCCACCCCACCAGTGTAAGTACGACTCGTACCCTCACCCCGTATGCACGGAGCGTACCCCCACCCCAACAGTGTAAGTACGACTCGTACCCTCACCCGCGGACGTACGGACCGTACCCCCACCCCCACCAGTGTAAGTACGACACGTACCCCTACCCCCGTAGGCATGGAGCCCACCCCCACCCCACCAGTGTAAGTACGACTCGTACCCTCTCCCCGTATGCATGGAGCGTACCCCCACCCCACCAGTGTAAGTACGACTCGTACCCTCACCCCATATGCACGGAGCGTACCCCCACCCCAACAGTGTAAGTACGACTCGTACCCTCACCCGCAGACGTACGGACCGTACCCCCACCCCCACCAGTGTAAGTACGACATGTACCCCCACCCCCGTAGAAATGGAGCCCACCCCCACCCCACCAGTGTAAGTATGACTCGTACCCTCACCCCGTATGCATGGAGCGTACCCCCACCCCACCAGTGTAAGTACGACTCGTACCCTCACCCCGTATGCACAGAGCGTAACCCCACCCCAACAGTGTAAGTACGACTCGTACCCTCACCCGCGGACGTACGGACCGTACCCCCACCCCCACCAGTGTAAGTACGACACGTACCCCCACTCCCGTAGGCATGGAGCCCACCCCCACCCCACCAGTGTAAGTACGACTCGTACCCTCACCCCGTATGCATGGAGCGTACCCCCACCCCACCAGTGTAAGTACGACTCGTACCCTCACCTCGAATGCATGGAGCGTACCCCCACCGTGTATGTTCCAAGCGTACATATCCAGAAATAGGAGGTGTGTGTGCAGAGTCCTCCCAGCAGTGCCCTGAGACAGGAGGGGTGGGTGCCTAACACTCCCAGCAGTGCCCTGAGACAGGAGGGGTGGGTGCAGAGTCCTCCCAGCAGTAGTCCTCCCAGCAGTGCCCTGA
This sequence comes from Triturus cristatus, assembly GCF_964204655.1. NCBI lineage: Eukaryota > Metazoa > Chordata > Amphibia > Caudata > Salamandridae > Triturus > Triturus cristatus. The sequence goes on along the minus strand of NC_140580.1, from coordinate 427,657,196 downwards.
GACAGGAGGGGTGGGTGCAGAGTCCTCCCAGCAGTGCCCTGAGACAGGAGGGGTGGGTGCAGAGTCCTCCCAGCAGTGCCCTGACACAGGAGGGGTGGGCGCCTAACACTCCCAGCAGTGCCCAGTCACAAGAGAAGTGGGTGCAGAGTCCTCCCAGCAGTGCCCAGACACAGGAGGGGTGGGTGCCTAACACTCCCAGCAGTGCCCTGAGACAGGAGGGGTGGGTGCAGAGTCCTCCCAGCAGTGCCCTGACACAGGAGGGGTGGGTGCCTAACACTCCCAGCAGTGCCCACTCACAAGAGAAGTGGGTGCAGAGTCCTCCCAGCAGTGCCCAGACACAGGAGGGGTGGGTGACTAACACTCCCAGCAGTGCCCTGAGACAGGAGGGGTGGGTGCCTAACACTCCCAGCAGTGACCAGAGTCAGGAGGGGTGGATGCAGAGTCCTCCCAGCAGTGCCCTGAGACAGGAGGGGTGGGTGCAGAGTCCTCCCAGCAGTGCCCTGAGACAGGAGGGGTGGGTGCAGAGTCCTCCCAGCAGTGCCCTGACACAGGAGGGGTGGGTGCCTAACACTCCCAGCAGTGCCCAGTTACAAGAGAAGTGGGTGCAGAGTCCTCCCAGCAGTGCCCAGACACAGGAGGGGTGGGTGCCTAACACTCCCAGCAGTGCCCTGAGACAGGAGGGGTGGGTGCAGAGTCCTCCCAGCAGTGCCCTGACACAGGAGGGGTGGGTGCAGAGTCCTCCCAGCAGTGACCTGAGACAGGAGGGGTGGGTGCAGAGTCCTCCCAGCAATGCCCTGAGACAGGAGGGGTGTAACACATGTGTGTGAGGCTGGAAGTACACACATGCATACTGCCTACAAGGGAACATGTCCCCATGAACTCATGTCAACAGACTCCATACACATGTACAGTGATCACCAAGGATGCCACGAATGTTGCAGGTGGAGACATGGCCCTGCATGCATGGCCAAAGTAGAAGGGCTCCGTCACACACACAGCTCACGTAGACACAGCTCTGCGCGAAATAATGGGAACACCCTGCAGGGAAGATATCAGGGTACACAGAGGGAGGAATACACCCTGGGACAATTGCACCATGCAGTAACTGCTTACATGAACAAAGAAAGTTAGCTAACACCTTGTGATGGCACACAGATCCCAGGGTCCCCCCAATGAGCAGCCCACTACTACATTTCCCACACACCCAACACATAAACACCACCCAAAACCATGTAGCAGCCCCACCAACACCAATACCAGCATAGCAGTAGTGTCAGAATGAAAAAAAAAGTAAAGCTTTATTCAGCATGATCACAGTGTCGGTGGATCACAGGCAGTTAAATATTCACAAAGCCCATAGGGCAGTCAATAAGTCTCAGCTGGATGGGGGACACAGTGGGATGCGTGTCCCCTAGCTTGCCTGCACAGTTACATGCCGTCGTCTTCCACAGGGGTGAGGCCATCAGGGGGGGGGAAGCACCAGGCACCGCAGGGACATCAGGGCAAAGGGGAGGCATTGTGGGTGCAGGGATGGAGGACTTCACCACAGGGGGTGGGGCAGGGCCAAAGGCGGAGGCCAGGATGGCACTACACACCTTTGCAAGGTCCGCCAGGGATTCCCCTGCACCCGAAGGATCCACAGGCCCCAAGGAGGGGGGGGGGTCAGAGGGATGGGTCGCAGCGCCACTGTGGGAGGGTGTAGACAGGGGGGGGGAATCAAGCACCCTGACCGGGGACCTCCTTGACCGCTTGCGGGGTGGTGTCACTGTGGGGCTCAGGGACAGAGCGGCCATGAAGGAGTCTTTGGGGGAGAGGTGGCCAGGAGAGCTGAGGGGAGGGGATTTGGAGGGAGTGGATTGTGTGGAATGCGGACTCCCGCTCTGGCTGCGTGTCACACGTTTGGACCCGACCCAGTGGGTGTGCCTACCTCACCCTGTGTGTGCGTGTCAGGAGGAGTGCGGTGGACCTTCCCTGCTGGTGTGGTGCCTGTGTCTGTTGATGTGGGTGCATGCCGACGTCTGGGTGTACGTGGGACAGGCATGGGAGTGGGAAGTGTGGATGGGGCAGGGGTAGGTGGTGGGAGGTCGCGCTGCAGGAGACCCACTGCTGCAGTCAGTGTCGAGTCTATCGACCTCAGCAAGCTGCGTTGGTCAGCCTGCGATGAATGAATGCCCTCCAAGTATGCCTCGATGTTGTTGAGGGTCTGGCCGTGGGCATGGAGGACATTAAGGATCGCAGCCTGACCAACCTGCAGCTGCCGCTGGATGTCCACAGACTCGGCATAGGCGGCAGCAGTGGAGACAGGGGCAGGGGGTGCGGTGCCTGGCAGGAAGGAGACATGCGGTGACCGGGCACGCTGGGAAGGGACACGAGCAAGTGGGAGGCGGCTGATGGGAACGGAGGGGGCGGTGCGAGGTGTTGTTCCGCTGTCAGCTGCTGGTGCAGCCTCCGCCCACTCGGTGACATCCTCCTCGGACCTGTCAGCTTCGTATTCTGACGTGCCAGTCGACAGGTCCTCGGCCACACTCTCCTCCGCCTCTGTCCCACTCGATGTGCCAGCCACGATGTCACGGCTGGCACTGGTGCTCGGTCCCTCCGCCTGGTCTGTGTCCATGTCTCCCTCTGTGTCCCCCGACGATGCTGTGGGCAGGGTGGAGAGACAGAAATTAATCAGACACCTGTACACATCTGTCACATGAGTCCAATCTACATAGGTTACATTGCATAGCCTGAAAAGGGAGATCCCTAACATCTACTGAACAAGGTACCGATGTAGGGCATTACACACACAGTTGGTTGAGCCACCATGCCACTGAAATACCATGGAGAGCATGAGACAATAGCAAATGACAGGAAACGGAGTCTGACATAGCACCCAGGCCCTGGGGACAATCCAGCACTGCATCTGCACCACACAGCGTTGGCGAAAATAGGGATGACCTGGGACCATATCCATGAACTTGAGACACATGCTGCATAGGTAATTCTGAAAACATGCCCAACATGACTGGGTCACTGCACCTTGAGTGTATGTCCAGACAAACATCACACACTGCCCATACCCAGCAAGTAGACATCAGGATTTGACATATAGGCTTTGCCCGCCCCAACCACCCCCTACACGAGGCAAATTGTTGAGACACAGGTGGCACCAACATCTCATAGTCTGGGTGATAAACACAGGGGCAGGCAAAATGCAAGATTGGACGCCCAACACCCAAGGTGCGCCTGTACAAATAATGAGGTACCAGTGCCCATCCTCAGATGAGTATAACAAGACACACAGGCACTGGCAACTGTGAGTATGAAGAAGGACATTCAGGTCAGGCTGCACAGTGGACACCTGTACTAAATTTCACGTCTATATACATGGTGCCAGGGGACAATGGCACAGAGCACAACCTACGCTGTAGACACTGAGAGTGTCCACGTTTTTGGATGACACATACAACACCGAGGAAAAGGTGCCCCAGGGGACAGTAGTGGCCACACAACTCCATGCTCCTGAATGGTAATGACTGCAACACACGCCACCATCCCTGCACTATGCGTATCGCACACTCATGCACATCATGTCACAAGCCACTACATAGGACATGCGCGCTGTAAGGCATGACACTTGAGAGACTAACTCCCATGTCTGGACTCAGCATCAGTGCCAACTGACATGGAACCCACATGCAGTGAACTGGACAGGGCACAGGCAAGGTCCCAAAACCTGTTACACACCACCCCCACACATGATGCTACAGGCATAGTTCTCGTGGACAAAGCGCCAGCCTACATTACCTTGTGAAGGAGTGACCACACACAGACCAGGGAACACATTGCATGGAGGGGAAGGGTGGCAGGAGCGCTGCGCTATACTGGGGCAAACTGGATCTGCACAGCACCTTTAAACCCTGACAGTGAATTCATGCTACTGTGCCCTTACAAATGCCGGTGACACACAACAAACACACATGTACCTACCCCCTTCCGGCTGCTGCATCTCCTGTAAGCGCCTCTCCAAGTCTGGAAAGACCACCGGCAGCACACGCCTGTGGAGGTGGCTCAGACGGCGGCGCCCGCGGTTCTTGTGGCTCACAGGTGAGTCCCCCAGCAGGACCCGTGCGATCCCCCACGTCCAGCACCGGATATCCTGCCAGCGTTTCCTCACCTGGGACAGGCTCCGCCTCCGACCATCCACACCCCTCACGGCACTGACGGCGGTCAGCCAGATCTGCTCCTTGGCAGTGGCGCCTACGTGTGAGGAAGAACAAATGACACCACATCAATACACCAGCCACATGTCACAGAGAGACATATGAGGAAAAATTAGCTGGTTACAACAAGGCATGTCATGCAGCCAACGCATTGCACCTTTGTCATGGGGACATGATCCTCTGGGGAGGGAAGAAGCAGTACGTGCCATTGTAGGTACACAGGTGGAATGATGGCAATGTCACAATCAATGATCAAGGCTCACACTGTGCATCACACCCACCCCTCCTGTCTCAGGGGGGGCACTGCTGGGAGGACTCTGCACCCACCCCTCCTGTCTCAGGGCACTGCTGGGAGTGTTAGGCACCCACCCCTCCTGTGTCTGGGCACTGCTGGGAGGACTCTGCACCCACCCCTCCTATCTCAGGGCACTGCTGGGAGGACTCTGCACCCACCCCTCCTGTCTCAGGGCACTGCTGGGAGTGTTAGGCACCCACCCCTCCCGTGTCTGGGCACTGCTGGGAGGACTCTGCACCCACCCCTCCTGTCTCAGGGCACTGCTGGGAGTGTTAGGCACCCACCCCTCCTGTCTCAGGGCACTGCTGGGAGGACTCTGCACCCACCCCTCCTGTCTCAGGGCACTGCTGGGAGGACTCTGCACACACACCTCCTGTGTCTGGCCAGCACCTCAAAGCAGTCACATGCCACAGGCCACTGACGCCACCTCAGCAGAGTACACAGACACAGGACATTCACCTGCCATTGCCAAATGCAGATACAAACCTCACTGCACATGTGCCACTAGATCGGGGGGGCTCACAGGTGTGGGGCTGGCTCTGCACGTCAGACACACAGCACTGCTCCCTGCTCACATGAGATGTGCAGGGCATATCCAGGCCTCATGCATCTGGGGTGGTCCACTACACATATGCACCCACACAAATGACATTGGACTTACACACACAGATGTTCAGGGGACGAACACATCATGTGGACACTCTCAGCATAGGTACAGTGGACAAACACACATCTGTAGGTACAGTCACCTGTCACACTGGGGTAACCACAGAATCACAGGAGGACTGTAGTAGCTCCATACCCTGGAGGATTAGACAGGCACAATGTGTAATGCCACATGCAGTGAATGTCACAGTAAACACAATGCAAGTGAGGAGAGCAGACATGCACCACAGCATGCTCTGGCTGGGAGACATCAGGCATCCCCCCCCTGGCACCCCCCCTACAGTACATAGCATGTGTGTCACACCAGGACACAATGCCAGAAGTCACAGTCACAACAAAGGGACAGTCTGTGCCAGTGGCCTATGCACTCACCTGATACCCTGGTCGCCCATACAGAAGGGGGTACTGTGGGAGGATCACATCCAGCAATGCCAGGTTCTCCTCCAGGGTGAATGGCTGTGACCTCTCCACAGCCCTTGACATGGTTCCAGGGAATCAGTAGCAGCAGCTGGGTCGACGAATTCAAAGATGTGCAGGCAAGTTCTCCCTCATGGGACCTGGCTGCCTTATATCTGCCTTTCTGCCCTGTCTCATGCACAGGAGTACAGAGTGATTGGTCACTCACATTTGCATCCTATGTGTCCTCCAATCCCTTCAAACCTAGCAGTCTGTGGGTTCTCTATCGGTTTCATTCTCCTGCATGATGTCAGCCCCACAAACACATTGCAACAAAGTAGATTAATTCCAACTGACTTCTGCTGTGCACCTTCCAGAACAAATTCAAATTTTGAACTTGGTCTCCATGACAACCAGCATGCATGTAGGCCTTAATACTTGTCCCTCATGTGTCCTCTATGTAATATGGAGCTTCACACACACAGGTACGGTGCGTTCCGGGGCCCTAGGGCACCCCAAATGCCTTGCAACGGGCCGTACACACGCCTGTACGCTCCCTATCACTATGGGTGTCCTCGCGTATGCGTACACGTTGTGATAGGGAGCGTACAGGCGTGTGTACGGCCCATACCCCTATGGGTGTTCTTGCGTATGCGTAGTCGTAGTAGTACGGGCCGTACACATGCCTGTACGCTCACTATCACAACGTATACGCATACGCGAGGACACCCATAGTGATAGGGAGCATACAGGCGTGTGTACGGCCCGTACCACTACGAGTACGCATACGCGAGGCCACCCATAGTGATAGGGAGCATACAGGCGTGTGTACGGGCCGTACACACGCCTGTACGCTCCCTATCACTATGGGTGGCCTCGCGTATGCGTAGTCGTAGTGGTACGGGCCGTACACACGCCTGTACACTCCCTATCACTATGGGTGGCCTCACGTATGCGTACTCGTAGTGGTACGGGCCGTACACACGCCTGTACGCTCCCTATCACTATGGGTGTCCTCGCGTATGCGTAGTCGTAGTGGTACGAGCCGTACACACGCCTGTACGCTCCCTATCACTATGGGTGGCCTCGCGTATGCGTACTCGTAGTGGTACGGGCCGTACACACGCCTGTACGCTCACTATCACTATGGGTGTCCTCGCGTATGCGTACTCGTAGTGATAGGGAGCGTACAGGCATGTGTACGGCCCGTACCACTACGAGTACGCATACGCGAGGACACCCATAGTGATAGGGAGCGTACAGGCGTGTGTACGGCCCGTACCACTACGAGTACGCATACGCGAGGCCACCCATACTGATAGGGAGCATACAGGCGTGTGTACGGCCCATACCACTACGAGTACGCATACGCGAGGCCACCCATACTGATAGGGAGCGTACAGGCGTGTGTACGCTCCCTATCAGTATGGGTGTCCCTATGCCTCCAAGGTGCCTCTTCTCAGTCAATGCTGGTGTGTTGCCACGGTGCATCCTGCTTGTCTGGCATGGTATTCCCTGATTGTGGCTATGTGTCAATGTGTCGAGTGGCAAGATGCAAGCTGTGTGTGTGGGCTGAGACTGTGTATTGGGCATGATGTCCATGACTGTGTGGGTATTGTGACATGTGCCATCCCCATGCATCCAACGTTGGCCAGGCCCCCATTCTCTGCATCCACCGGACTCAAGCTTGCAGGACATGGTTCTGCCACCTGTCTACACATACCTGGGTGCCCCCCAGGGCACTGGACTGGATCCCTGACCTCTGCGCATGACTGTTGCTGTACTCAATGTGTGTGTCAGCACGGTTGTTCGGTAACCCCCTCAGCTGGTTGGGCCCATCACGGGTGTGTATGGTGCTCCATGTCTGTCTTGCCTAATACACTGTGACCCATGTGTCCTGTGCCAGACTCAGGCCCCAGGGTGTGGGTGGTTGAAGACAAAAGATGACTCAGGCATGTTTTGACTTTACAAGACACATGTTAGATAATAATGCTACCAGCAGGCATCTACTCTTCATAGTGTGATTTATTATTGGGGGGGGGGGGGACAAAGTGAGGGTCTTTCCGGGATTTTGGAATCCAATGTTCAGTAGGGGAGTTGGTGTCCTTGCCATTGGAAATCCTCAGAATCCATGCCACAGTCTTTGTCAACATTGGTCAGCCAGTGACCAGCAGGGCCATGTGGCAGAGAATGTCTCTTGATGCTGTGATGCTGTTGCTCCAGTGGGCCAGGTGCCAGGCCAGGTGTCCTGGGAGATGGTGATGTAGCGCCGACCCTCACGGTCCTTTCCGTGGACGACCCGCCCTCCTGCGGGGAACCTCAGCAGCAGGCCGTGACGACATCTGGGATGCTCCGTCGGATGTTTCCTCCTCCTCCTCCTGATCCCTCCCTGTGGGTGGTGATGTTCTCCGCCTTCTGGCACAGGGAGGGTCGGCCATGTTGTCGGCCATCCGACGGAGTGTAGCGTGAATCCCCTGGAATGCCGTCACTTGCTCAGCCTGTCTGTCCTCCATCCTCCGTTGGTGTACCAGTAGACAGGCATGTAGCTCCGCATGTTGCTGGGCCTGCTGGGTCTTTATCTCATCGAGGCTCCCCTTGATCTCATTGAGGGTGGACACAACCTGGGCCATGCCCGTGGTGTCCTGCCGGTATGAGTCCAGGATGTTACGGACATGGGAAAATACCGGATCCCCAGCTAACTGGTCAGGCTCGCGCCTCCGCCGTCCTCCACTCCCACCACCCCTGCCCACTTGCGCCTGGCCTGCCCTTGTGGGCACATCGGGTCTCCGGGACCCCTGAGGGGTGGCATTGGCGTTGTCGCCTGCCTCCTCCTGGGTGCCCGGGACACCGTGTCCCTCCTGGCCAGCCTGGCTGCATTGTGGTGTTGGGGCAGGGATCCTGGGTGTCTCCTGGGATGTGGCAGGAGTGGGGGTGGTGGTTGGCACAGTTGTACCTGACGCAGGTGCTGCAGGTGGTTGGACACCAGAGGGGCCAGGTCGGTCGGGGTCGTCCACAGAGTGGTGAGAGTGGTCGCTGCCGGTGGGATCGGGCTCCTGCAGGTCCTGTGAGTCTTCCCCCCCTGTGTTGGGGGGTGCACCACGACGTTGACCTGTGTGTGAGAGAGACAATGTTAATTTTGGTCCATGCAACATCCATGTTTCATCAGTTTCAAAGTTGGCACATTTCCTCTTGGAATTAGGATCTGTCTTGCATTCCACTCACAGTGCACTTGTGCATGGGTGTGTCCCTTGGGCACCACTTTGGCCCCTTTAACTATGTGTGGCACAGTCTTACTTGCTGCGTCAAGTGTGACTGCAGGCAGCAGTGGAGTGGGCAGGTGTGGCGAGCCATGCATTGGCGCCTTCCGTGTAGCACTGTACATGTGCACATGGAGTGGATCCACACACTTATATGATCCTGGTAGCTGTCGTTGTGCTCGTGAACAGGTTGTGACATGGCCCTGTGTTTTACCATGGTGAAGAGGGGGGGTTCTGGGACTGGCCACCCTTGTCTACATGCACGCAGTCTACCTGCTGACGAGCAGACATTCGCACACGCCACACGGCTGATTTGCTCTCCCTGTGTCTCGCTCCCTCTCTGTCCCCCTCTCCCTCCCTCTCTGTCCCCCTCTCCCTCCCTCTGTGTCCCCCTCTCCCTCCCTCTGTGTGTCAGCCTCCTCCCTCTGTCCGTCTCCCTGTGTCTCCCTCCCTCTCTGTCCCCCTCTCCCTCCCTCTCTGTCCCCCTCTCCCTCCCTCTGTGTGTCAGCCTCCTCCCTCTGTCCGTCTCCCTGTGTCTCCCTCCCTCTCTGTCCCCCTCTCCCTCCCTCTCTGTCGCCCTCTCCCTCCCTCTGTGTGTCACCCTCTGTCACCTCAGCCCAGCTTCCTGGGCACACACTGTTAGCAGATCTTTGAGTGGCCCTTGGCTTGTTGATGTGATTTTGTTTCTGATCTCCAGGCACCCATTGGGTGTGATGTGTGTCTGTGCGCTGCTGCTGTGGTGGTGTGTGCTGCCACTCTTTCACAATGTTGGCTGTTCATTAGCTGCTGTCATGTGCAAAACAGTGCCTTCACCCCCATGTGTTGATGCAAGGCGTCCGCCATTTGCTGGCAAGTCATTCCTGTGTTGGGACACACTGTTTGTCTGGCTGTGACCTAGGACATATGGGCAGAGTGCATTGTTGTCTGCTTCGGAGTCGCACTATGTGATTTTTGGTGCCCAGCCTCCCGCCATCCGGGTTACCGTGTCATGTGTTGTTGTCTTCTGTGGCCTGTGACTTGACATTGTCCAGCTGGGTGCATGGGGCATGGTGGCAGCAGTGGCATGTGCGTGCTCATGGAGTGTGGTTGAGTCATGCGATGGCTTGTGGTGGTTGCGTGCCTGTTAGTGATTTTGGTTGTGGATGCCGTTCCCCCCATGTGAGGTGCGTTGTTTGTGTACTCACCCGGGTCTCGGAGTCCTTCTAATCCTTCGACTGCCTCCACCGGCAGTATGGCCATCACCCTCTCCTCCCAGGGATGGTAGTGTACGGGTCTGCGGGAGGGCCCTCCTCCGGTGGCGTTGGCCTGGTCGTGTTCCTCCTGCCTCTTGGCTCGGACCCTCCTCCGCAGATCGTACCACCTGTTCTGGCATTCCTGCCTGGTCCTTCTGGTGTCCGCAACAGCATTCACAGCATCGACGATGGTCTGCCACATGGCTGTTTTTGCTGCCAGGCTGGTGTTTCTGACCAATGTTCCAAAGATCTGTGGCTCGACTCTGAGGATTTGATCAACAAGGACCTCCAACTCTCGGTTACTGAACTTTGGATTCTTGGTAGTGGGCATGGTGAGGGGTGTGGGTGGGGATGGTGGGGGGGGTGTGGATATTGGGGGGGGGTGGATGGTTGTGTGTGTGAATGTGATGAGGGGGTGTTTGTGAAGGTGGTTGTGTGAAGGTGTGCAAGTGTAAGGTGTGGTGTAGCTTGTAGTATGGTTCTGTGGTGTCTGGCAGCAGTGAGTCTGTTGCAAAGGCTCATGGTTTGTGTGTGTGGGCCCTTTTTATTGGTCCATGGGTGGGTGTGGCAGTGTTTGAAGTTTGGGTGGGTGTGTTATAAGTAGTGGTGGTGTTTTGGGCCTCTGTTTGTCTTTGGCAGTTGCAGGTCAGTGAAGGTGTTTTTGTAGTGTTTGTTGGCCATGTTTAGTGGCTTTGTGCCATTCGTATGGTGTATTCTTGTGTTGTTTAGTTTTGGCCTGGTTGCGTACGTGCGTTTTGAGCGTGTGTACGGTGTGTACATGGGCCATTTGGTTGTACGGTGCTGTCCTTGTGTGTGGGTTGGTATGACTCGTACATGCGGGTGTGATGTTGGGGCCTGGGGTGCGCTCCGTACTTAGGAGGTTGTGTTGGGGGTAGGACCGGAACGTACTGGGGTGTAGGTACATGATGGTACGACACGTACAGGGGTGGGGGTACGACTCGAACGTACTGGGGTTTACTTTGACGGTGGTACGACACGTACAGGGGTGGGGGTACGACTCGAACATACTGGGGTGTAGGTACACGGGGGTACGACACGTACCGGGGTGGGGGTAGGACTCGAACGTACTGGGGTGTAGGTACACGGGGGTATGACACGTACAGGGGTGGGGGTAGGACTCGAACGTACTGGGGTGTAGGTACACGGGGGTATGACACGTACAGGGGTGGGGGTATGACTCGAACGTACTGGGGTGTGGGTACACGGTGGTATGACACGTACAGGGGTGGGGGTACGACTCGAACGTACTGGGGTGTAGGTACACGGGGGTACGACACGTACAGGGGTGGGGGTACGACTCGAACGTACTGGGGTGTGGGTACACGGTGGTACGACACGTACAGGGGTGGGGGTACGACTCGAACGTACTGGGGTGTACTTAGACGGTGGTATGACATGTACAGGGGTGGGGGTACGACTCGAACGTACTGGGGTGTAGGTACACGGGGGTACGACACATACAGGGGTGGGGGTAGGACTCGAACGTACTGGGGTGTAGGTACACGGTGGTACGACACGTACAGGGGTGGGGGTACGACTCGAACGTACTGGGGTGTGGGTACATGGTGGTACGACACGTACAGGGGTGGGGGTACGACTCGAACGTACTGGGGTGTACTTAGACGGTGGTACGACACGTACAGGGGTGGGGGTACGACTCGAACGTACAGGGGTGTAGGTACACGGGGGTACGACACGTACAGGGGTGGGGGTAGGACTCGAACGTACTGGGGTGTAGGTACACGGGGTTATGACACGTACAGGGGTGGGGGTAGGACTCGAACGTACTGGGGTGTAGGTACACGGGGGTATGACACGTACAGGGGTGGGGGTACGACTCTAACGTACTGGGGTGTGGGTACACGGTGGTACGACACGTACAGGGGTGGGGGTACGAATCGAACGTACTGGGGTGTACTTAGACGGTGGTACGACACGTATAGGGGTGGGGGTACGAATCGAACGTACTGGGGTGTGGGTACACGGTGGTACGACACGTACAGGGGTGGGGGTACGAATCGAACGTACTGGGGTGTACTTAGACGGTGGTACGACACGTATAGGGGTGGGGGTACGAATCGAACGTACTGGGGTGTAGGTACACGGGGGTACGACACGTACAGGGGTGGGGGTAGGACTCGAACGTACTGGGGTGTGGGTACACGGTGGTACGACACGTACAGGGGTGGGGGTACGACTCGAACGTACTGGGGTGTACTTAGACGGTGGTACGACACGTACAGGGGTGGGGGTATGACTCGAACGTACAGGGGTGTAGGTACACGGGGGTACGACACGTACAGGGGTGGGGGTAGGACTCGAACGTACTGGGGTGTAGGTACACGGGGGTACGACACGTACAGGGGTGGGGGTACGACTCGAACGTACTGGGGTGTGGGTACACGGTGGTACGACACGTACAGGGGTGGGGGTACGACTCGAACGTACTGGGGTGCACTTAGACGGTGGTACGACACGTACAGGGGTGGGGGTACGACTCGAACGTACTGGGGTGTAGGTACACGGGGGTACGACACATACAGGGGTGGGGGTAGGACTCGAACGTACTGGGGTGTAGGTACACGGTGGTACGACACGTACAGGGGTGGGGGTACGACTCGAACGTACTGGGGTGTGGGTACATGGTGGTACGACACGTACAGGGGTGGGGGTACGACTCGAACGTACTGGGGTGTACTTAGACGGTGGTACGACACGTACAGGGGTGGGGGTATGACTCGAACGTACAGGGGTGTAGGTACACGGGGGTACGACACGTACAGGGGTGGGGGTAGGACTCGAACGTACTGGGGTGTAGGTACACGGGGGTACGACACGTACAGGGGTGGGGGTACGACTCGAACGTACTGGGGTGTGGGTACACGGTGGTACGACACGTACAGGGGTGGGGGTACGACTCGAACGTACTGGGGTGCACTTAGACGGTGGTACGACACGTACAGGGGTGGGGGTACGACTCGAACGTACTGGGGTGTAGGTACACGGGGGTACGACACATACAGGGGTGGGGGTAGGACTCGAACGTACTGGGGTGTAGGTACACGGTGGTACGACACGTACAGGGGTGGGGGTACGACTCGAACGTACTGGGGTGTGGGTACATGGTGGTACGACACGTACAGGGGTGGGGGTACGACTCGAACGTACTGGGGTGTACTTAGACGGTGGTACGACACGTACAGGGGTGGGGGTACGACTCGAACGTACAGGGGTGTAGGTACACGGGGGTACGACACGTACAGGGGTGGGGGTAGGACTCGAACGTACTGGGGTGTAGGTACACGGGGGTATGACACGTACAGGGGTGGGGGTAGGACTCGAACGTACTGGGGTGTAGGTACACGGGGGTATGACACGTACAGGGGTGGGGGTACGACTCGAACGTACTGGGGTGTGGGTACACGGTGGTACGACACGTACAGGGGTGGGGGTACGAATCGAACGTACTGGGGTGTACTTAGACGGTGGTACGACACGTATAGGGGTGGGG